>NC_092119.1:10186202-10306202 GCF_045679555.1 Salvelinus alpinus
TTCCATCCATGTCCCGTACTCATTGTGTATCATTTCTACTGATATGGGCCTAATTTAAATGGTGAACTGTTGGAATCATGAAACTAGAATGATTATTCTAATTCTATAGTTGGGATATATTGGACAGCACTTTCAATACATTATTGTTTGACATGACAATGAATGAAAAGACAGAAAGCAATTATTGTGACAGGGTAGGAACTAAATTATTGGTCAGTGTTTTCTAGGGGACCTTAATTAGATGTTACATTACATGTTTTTTTATTCCTTCATGTAGCTAGCTAGCGCTAGCTAGCATATTCATGCTTTACCTGCTACTCTCTGATTTAGAAGATACCTTTGCAGAAACAACATGCTGCTGCTATACCTACAGTACACCAGCACTGGTATCAAATTATATTAGCTAGATCCTTTTGCTATGACTCTTTGGACACTTAGAAAGGTAGCTGGCCAGCTAACTAGCGATTATCATTAGCAGCTAACACAATTCATCTAAGCTAAGCCCCAAAAAATTACAAACTAGCTATTTGCAGACAGTAAGATACACAAACTAATAGTGTTATAATAACGCTTGTGGATTTATATGAAGAAACAAATTGGAAATAATCATTTGCTGTCACCAACATCTTGCTGTATCTGACATTTCCTCATAATGAGGATCCTGGGCGCATGGTTCAGGTATTTGTATTTGTATTTATTATGGATCCCCATGAGCTGCTGCCAAGGCATTACCTACTTTTCCTGGAGTCCAGCAAAATGAAGGCAGTTATATACAATTAAAAAAACATTACGTTACACATCACAACAGATTTCACAACACATTAAGTGTGTGCCCTCAGGCCCCTACTCTCGACCTTATATTAATTTTTTATTTAACAATTTTTCTACTCTACTACCACATATCTACAACACAAAATCCTTGTGTATGTGTGTATATTGTCGTGACCTTGGAACCATTAATGTGATTACGGTTATTTTGTCAAATCAATGAACTATGTTTAATTATTACAATTATTAAATTAATCATTAAACAATTAATTAAGTAGTAGTCTGGGGCACCACGGGAAAAGTTTATTTATCCACTTACTGTTTTCCCGAATTAACTCTAAAGATGCATATTTATCGTTATACCAGTCATCCATGATTTATCATTATTACCTCGTCAGTCTCATTCTGAACGTCGTTGACTTCCATCCATTACTTATCATTATTACCTCGTCATTCTCATTCTGAACGTCGTTGACTTCAAATTTACACGAACCCTAGTCTCCATGATGAATCTGCAATACACAGATTGGCTTAATTATGTATTTACTAACTAAATAATCACACAGAACTACATAAACACACACACAGGATATATTATACATTGGTTACTAACATGATGCCATGAGAAGTCCCTAGTGGACTAACCCAATATGACGGCTTGCTACAAATGAAAGGGGGGGAAGAAGAGCAGGAAAAGAAGAGACAAAGGAATTCAACTATTGTACAGTTGAATAATATGCTCATCGTAAATACGGATATTTAGCACCCTAACAGCCGCTCATTCGGATTTAGAAATGCAACGCATATTTACGCTTTGTCGTCTCGCTATGTTGAAAATGACCGATCAGTCTGTGGAGTCAGTCGACAGAAAGTCTCTGGTTGTGTAAGTCCCTGGTTGTCCACCAGAGGTCACCATGTCCTTTGTAGTTGTGGTAGGTTTCGTAGTGTCTGTTAGAACACATCTTCCAGAGGTGTATCACGTGGTGTTCAGTGGGCCTTGTTTAGAATAGATACCCTAGAGATACCTATAGTGGTGAAAGGAAATTGTTCTTTGTCCCTCGTCTTCAGTCGAGTTTCCTAGGCTAACAGTGCAGAAACAGCTGCAGACTGAATGTGCCTGCGTAGTCTTCTTCTTCTTCTTTGAGAGAGAGTATCAGAGGGTCTCCTCGTTTTCTGGTCTGGTAGAGATTTTCTACTTCTCCGTTGAAAGTTTCAGACTTTCTAACCATTTTGTACCTTTCAGCTCATCCTGTCTGTCACGCTGGTCTAATGTAGAGTCTAACCATTATACACATCCGGCTTACCATCCATTTACTGGTCTGTAGAGGTTCCAACCATTTCAATGTATGGATGGTCCTCAAGTTCTCTGGTCTAATGTAAATTTCGTTAGCTGTCCTTTTATGCCCGCGCCGTGAAGGGCGGGTTGCCACAAGGTCTGTGCTCCCGTGGGCGTGTTTACTGACTAGGTAAAACTTTACATGAAAAACAATTATCTAATTTAGAAGGCTAAAATCACATTTAATCTTCTCACAAATAGTTTCATATTTAATCATATAAGTTCCACAATATTTAGATGTAAATCTAATAACTGGGACGTATACATTTGTAGAGTTACCGTTATTTGGTTATGACTCTCCTTCACAAAACAACACCTGATCTGTCATAATTGTTCTTTAGGTCCCTTCCGACCAATTCTCACATTCTTTTTATTGTCTCATTGTCTAACCTTTTCATGTTCCAGTACTGACCCGGTTGTTAAGTCATAAAACTCTGGTGGGAGAGAGAGAGAGAGTGATAGGGGGGGCTGATCTGGCACTTATGATCCTCACCCAAGAGGGAAAGTCCTGAAAGTATGGTATGTAATCACGTGTGTGTGTATGGTTGTGTCTGTGCCTGTGTGTGTGTCTCTTTACAGTCCCCTCTGTTCCGTAAGGTGTATTTTTTAACCCTCCTGCTGCTTTCCGGATTTACAAGTTTTCTCTCTGTAAAATGTAGTTCATTTAAACAGACAGCTCGGTGCATTCAACGTGTCAATACTTCTCACAAATACAAGTAGTGATGAAGTCAATCTCTCCTCTACTTTGAGCCAGGAGATTGACATACATACTATTAATGTTATTGTTATTAATGTTAACATCAGCTATCTGAGCAGCTAACCGATCAATGCAGCTGTACACAGCCCATCTGTAGATAGCCCACCCAATCTAACTACCTCATCCCCATATTGTTTTTATTTACGTTTCTACTCTTTTGCACACCAGGGGCCTGTTGCACAAAACTAGGATAAGGGATTAAGCCAGGATATCTTGGTGATCCTGGCTCAATTGATCCGTAATCCGGTTGCACTAAAGATGGATAGGGGGCAGGAGGATATGTTATGGTATAAATTACCATGGAGATTTATTCTGTGGAGCTAGCCTGCTCCAGACCAGGCTAAATTCCAGGATCTATTTAATCTCATCCCTAATGTCAGTCAGCAGTCACCACAAATGGAAACCAATAGTTATTTCACTGCTCACTATACATTGTTATCACATATAACTAGACCCACTGTTATTATTTAAATGTTTGTGATCATTAATTTCAATGATTTTGGATAAAAAATGATTTTTAGATGATGTTGCTATCATTAGATAATTTACAGTTTCCCATAGACTATAAGGCTATATATAAAATGATAGAATATTAGGGCCACAGAGGGGAAAAAAACACAAGTCATAATATTGTAACCAGTTGTTTTAAAGGAGGACAGTTGTTAAAATGACAGATGTGGGGCATTTCGTGAAATTGTACTTCAGTATGGTTTCATAAACAAAGACATGCTGATGTGCCAGAATATTAAGTATCACATTGTCATAAGTATCAAAACTGTAAAAACAATATGTAGCTTTTCTGCAGAAAGAACCAGCCTCATAAATGTATGACTTTATCCTTTTTCTTCAGTGTGGCCCTAGTACTCTGTCATATAAACAAATAC
This sequence comes from Salvelinus alpinus, assembly GCF_045679555.1. Taxonomy (NCBI): domain Eukaryota; kingdom Metazoa; phylum Chordata; class Actinopteri; order Salmoniformes; family Salmonidae; genus Salvelinus; species Salvelinus alpinus. The sequence goes on from NC_092119.1 coordinate 10,189,948, forward strand.
ACATTCCATATGAATATAAAAACACAATGTGTAACATTATGTTCCTTTATTGAATAAGGACAAAACAAAGCAGGTAAACCATCAGCTCCTTTCGAAACTGAAGTCACAGTGACTCTACAAGATGGAAAGCACAGAATCCAAGCATATTATACAAAATGATACATACACATTCAAAGGTCTGTATATAACACACCCTGCATGTCTGCACACTAAAATAAATGCAGGACAAATCCATACACATCAACTGAACAGACAAATGAATGGATGCAGTAGCCTCCCTGCAGCCTTGTATTACACACAGTATACCGCACAAACATCATAAGAGGCCAAATTCGTCAAAAAACGAACCCAAAAAAACCCAAATTCCTCTGCCACCGCAGGACATATTTAACCAAAATTGAAAGCACACATACTAACTAAAATAATTCAACACATATTGGTCCCTCAGCAGCCGACCACTGTCGTCATCAGGGAAGATTGCCGGATTGTCCCAGTCCATGGCTGGTGGCACTCTGGGGGCCCTCTCCTTCCTCAGGCAGGCCACATTGTGGAGGACAGCACAAGCCACAGTAATATCACATGCCCTAACAGGGCTGACCCTTAATTTGTGAAGGCAGTGAAAGCGTGCCTTCAGGAGGCCAAAGGTCATTTCAACTCTGGCCCTGGTCCTGGCATGGGCATGGTTGTAGGCCTGCTGTGCTTCCTGGGGGTCTGTGAAAGGTGTCAGGAGAAAAGGCTGGCAGCCATACCCCCTGTCTCCCAGCAACACACCAGAGAATTCACCTGTCAACACAAAATCTCATCATTACTACCTCATAAACACAGTGATATTCTTGACACAGCCATGATGGTTATAAATAGGGGTTGTGTGGCTTACCTTGTGATAGGCACTGATAGATTTCAGAGGCCCGAAAGATTCTGGAGTCATGGACTGAGCCAGGCCATTTTGCCACAACATTGCTGATCACACAGTCAGCATTGCAGACCATCTGAAATCATAAGATGAGGAATATTACACCAATCAATGCACATCACTGGCAATGCAGAGTGTTCGTCAATGGACAATATCAAAAAGTTATGTTCACCTGAACATTAATGCTGTGAAAGGATTTCCTATTCACAAAATCGGCCTCATGGGCACCTGAGGGGGCTTTTATCCTTATGTGTGTGCAGTCCACTGCACCAATGACATTGGGGAAACCTGTCACACAAAGTAATGAGTATCCTACTATGTGTTAACAGTTGTCCTGTAATTTGTAGATCCTCTTACCTGCAATCCTATAGAACTCCTCTTTGATGTCACAGAGTCTTCTGTGGCCAGGGAAGGAGATGAAGACATCTGCTAATGCTTTGATAGCCAGACACACACTCCTTATTGTGCGGCAAATTGTGGCCTTGTTCAGCTGTTCTGCATCCCCCACTGAGTACAGGAAGGCTCCACTAGCAAAAAAGCGCAAGGCCACACAAACCATTTGCTCCACACTCAGTGCATGGCTCCGTGCAGTGCGGTGCTTAATCCTGGGACCCAGTAGTCTGCATAGATACCTGATGCCATCTGCAGAAAACCTGTATCTTTCATATAGATGGTCATCAGGGAAGGCCAGTGGGTCCAACCGGTCCCTGAAGACCCTTTCTCGCCTGAAGGCTCTCCTCAGCACAAGTGCTTCTTCATCCACCACATCTCGCACGAATGGGCATGCCATTGTCAGAGCAGAAAGGAACACACAATTTTGGGCCTTCATATAGGCTAGTGGCCACACCTGGTGCTGGGGGGGTGGGCAAAAGAGGGCGATGCCTTATAACGATGACTTGGTTGTACTGATTGCTGGGAAAATAAAAAAAACCTTAGAAAGATGCCACCGTCCTGTGTGCTCACAATAAGAGCTCATATGTCATGGCTCACTTGACTTTACGAGAATATACCTAATTTTTATTTTGAGCTGTGTCATCTTCTTGGAGCTGGGGGAGGAAAGAAAAATAATGAATAATACATTTGTGTTACAGTTAGCATACAGTGTACATTGAAGGCATATCTCACCTCCCTCTCAAGTTTTTTTATTTCAAGGTCCAGTTTCCTAATTGTCCTCTTTTTTATTGCGGACTCCAGTGCAAGATTTTCCATCTTTTTCTTCTTGTACTGAATGTCTATGTCTGCCAGTTCTATTTGGCGCCGGAGGTGGTTGCCATACAACTTTCTGATAGCTTGTGAGCTCTGTGAACACAATACAATTAGCGCAGCTGGAATTTGGCAGGATGTGGTGTCCTTTTATTAATACGCACTATGTTGCCAGGCTGGTTTTCCCACTGTATAGCATCTGGGTCCTGTAAAAGAAATTAGATTTTTTGATTTTGATGAGGACTCCTCACCATTGTAGAGTAAATAGTACTTTCACAGTCTTAACATGATACCTCATGCCTTCTGGAATCCAGAGAGATGGTCTCCTCCTCATCATCGTCTCCATCATGTGCTGTTGCTGCTGCACTGGGGCCTTCACCCTATCACATTTAATCGGATTCATATTGAAGCTAGTAGACAAGACATGCCAGGCCTACAGTATGCCTTTGATGGAGTACTCACTGGATCAGCATCGTCTGGTGCTTGTGCTGGTGGCTCTAACAGGAACACAGTGCTGCCAGACACTGCAAGGCAATAGGTAAACCAAAGTCAGACAGTCCAAATTGATTCAATATGAATGTGGTTGTATCCCATGTAGAGATGGAAGGACATACCTTGAATGAAGCGGGTGGCATCTTGGGAGGAACCTATGCTCGTCTCTTTCCCCCCAGGGATCCCCTCTAAGACGGGCCTGCCTTTATTTAGCTCCAAGGCCATGTCCTCTGCTGGGGTAAGGTCAGCCTTTGGTGACCCACCACCCGTGCCTTGTCTGTGGGTATTCTTTTTCACTGCTAAAACAGTACAGACAATGTGTGAGCAGGCACCTTCTGGGTACAATATATGCTTGTGCTTTGTTAAATATTAGTCAGGGACCATACCATTCTGCAGAATGTTCTTGTATTTGATTTTGACCTGCTGCCATGTCCGTTTTGGCCCGTTCATGTTTAATCTACACACACACACACACACACACACACACACACACATTTAATGGAGTCACACTGCAAAAAATTACTTGGTATTTTTGTCTTGTTTTCAGTAAAAATATCAAAAAATTTATCATAGCTTTATACAGTGTGATGGAGTTACTTTACACAATTTCACTCATATCTGCAGTGCATTTCAATTAAAAATTTAACCGTTTCATAATTACAGTACAACTGCATTTTTGGAGATGTGAATTAAATATTTGAATTGTAATTGTGATGTTTCAGCGGAGCGGTGAGTGTGTAATTGTGCACTACTTACGCATTCAGGCGGTCTGCAATACTTTGCCACGCTTTTTCTCTTTGCTTTATCACTGTGGCGGTGTTGCCTTTCTTCTTAATTATATCTTTTACCTCCTCGTATGCCTCCATGAGGATTTGTGCTTCCGACGGGGAAAAGTACGCGGCTCTAGTTGCCATGGTAAATCAGTTAATCTGTGATCTGTGGCGGGGTCTATTTGAGTGAGCCGTGAGCGCGCACCTATCCAGGATTGGTTTCACCTGGCTTAATGAATCCGTGTCTGCTCATCCTGGCTTGGTCTTTGTGCAACCAATTAAGCCTGGACGCACATGTTTTGGCTTCATTGAGCTCAGCTGAGTCATTTATCCCGGATGTCTTAATTCTACTTTTGTGCAACAGGCCCCAGTATCTCTACTTGCATATCATCATCTGCTCATCTATCACTCCAGTGTTAATTTGCTAAATTGTAATTACTCCGCTACTATGGCCTATTTATTGCCTTACCTCCTCATGCCATTTGCACACACTGTATATAGACTTTCTTTTTTTTCTATTGTGTTATTGACTGTACGTTTGTTTATCCCATGTGTAACTCTGTGTTGTTGTTTGTGTCGCACTGCTTTGCATTATCTTGGCCTGGTCGCAGTTGTAAATGAGAACTTGTTCTCAACTAGCCTACCTGGTTAAATATCGGTGAAATAAAAAAAGAAAATTGTGAATGGGTGACGACAGGCTCTCTTTGATCCCACTGCTAAATACATGACAGAGAGAGACAGACCTGGACTCGGGTTAGACGTAACATAGTAAACAAAAATCCAGGGCACTCAAATGAGCATGATATCTTACGTTTGATATCATTTGGTATGATACAGTATGTTCTAATTACCCCTTGACTTTTTCCACATTGTGTTACATCATACAACATTTATTGAATTGTAGTTTTTTTCCTCATAAATCTACACACAATACCCCATAATGACAAAGCAAAAACAGGTTTTTAGAAATGTTTGCAAATGTATTAAAAGTTAAAAAAAATTAAATATCACATTTACAATAAAAATTCAGACCCTTTATTCAGTACTTTGTTGAAGCAACTTTGGCAGCCATTACAGCCTCGAGTCTTCTTGGGTATGATGCTGCAAGCTTGCCACACCTGTATTCGGGGAGTTTCTCCCATTCCTCTCTGCAAATCTTCTGTTCTGTCACGTTGGATGGGGAATGTTGCTGCACAGCTATTTTCAGGTCTTTCCAGAGATGTTCGATCATGTTCAAGTCCGGGCTCTGGCTCGGCCACTCAAAGACATTCAGAGAATTGTCCCAAAGCCTCTCCTGTGTTGTCCTGGCCGTGTGCTTAGGGTTGTTGTCCTGTTGGAAGATGAACCTTCGCCCCTGTTTTAGGTCCTGAGCTCTCTGGAGCAAGTTTTCATGAAGGATCTCTCTATACTTTGCTCTGTTCATTTTTGCCTCGATCCGGACTAGTCTCCCAGTCCCTGCCACTGAAAAACATCCCCAAAGCATGATACTGCCACCACTATGCTTCACCGTAGGGGTGGTGCCAGGTTTTCTCCAGACGTGACGCTTGGCATTCATGCCAAAGAGTTCAATCTTGGTTTCATCAAACCAGAGAATATTGTTTCTCATAGTCTGAGAGTCTTTGGGTGCCTCTTGGCAAACTCCAAGCGGGCTATCATGTGCCTTTTATTGAGGAGTTGCTTCCATCTGGCAAATCTCCCATAAAGGCCTGATTGGTGGAGTGCTGCAGAGATGGTTGTCCTTCTGGAAGGTTCTCCCATCTCCACAGAGGAACTCTAGAGAACTCTAGAGCTCTGTCAGAATGACCATCGGGTTCTTGGTCACTGGCTCGTGGTGACCCAAGGTCCAGTTAAGACACATCGTTTTTTCAGATAGCTCCGTATATTTTGTAAAGATATGCACATTTTGTAGAGAATTATTATTAAAATATATATTTTTTAAATTTCGTTTTGATTAATGGCAGACTTTCAATGTTTTAACCTTTCGTGACCAAGTGGGTAAATTGTGAAGCATAAATGGTCATAATTGGATACAATTACTATAATAGCCTCACATTACCTTTCTGCCAAAAGAAACAGTTGAACACATCATACAGTCATGGACAGGCATTTCTATAATGTGCCATAATTCAGTTGAATAATAAAGAGAGGAAAGCAGTCTGGAAATGACTTTAACTTCTAGTCATTATCTTCCCCTTCGCTGACTTCAATCCCCTACAGTATATTCTTCAGAGTTTTTTTCCCTCCATCCTTGGCCTGCGTTTGACTTGAAAGACAGGCGTTGTAGATGAGTTCAGATGAGAAGTAATTGGCTTCCACAATGGATGATTTTAATTAAATTCCATTAGAATGTCTGGGAGAAGGCTGCGCTGGAATAAGTGACTGTGTTACCACCAAATGTCCCCTTTTTTTTTCAGTCTTTGACTTCTTTTCAACACATTATAAAGTTAGTTACTATAGCTCATTTCTTTATAACGTTAGTTAGCTCATTTCTTTATAATGTTAGTTAGCTCATTTCTTTATAATGTTAGTTAGCTCGTTTCTTTACAACGTTAGTTAGCTCATTTCTTTATAATGTTAGTTAGCTCATTTCTTTATAACGTGAGTTAGCTCGTTTCTTTATAACGTTAGTTAGCTCATTTCTTTATAACGTCAGTTAGCTCATTTCTTTATAATGTTAGTTAGCTCGTTTCTTTACAACGTTAGTTAGCTCATTTCTTTATAACGTGAGTTAGCTCATTTCTTTATAACGTTAGTTAGCTCATTTCTTTATAACGTTAGTTAGCTAATTTCTTTATAACGTTAGTTAGCTCATTTCTTTATAACGTTAGTTAGCTCATTTCTTTATAACGTTAGTTAGCTCATTTCTTTATAACGTTAGTTAGCTCATTTCTTTATAATGTTAGTTAGCTAAGTTCTTTATAAAGTTAGTTAGCTAATTTATTTATTAAGTTAGTAAGCTCGTTTCTTGATTAATGGTCCTCTGTCACGTATACTCCCTCTCTGGCCTCTAGGTCACCAGGCTGCTTGTTATGGCGCACACCTGTCACCATCGTTATGTGCGTGTGACAGAGCGCAGAATAACTGATGAATTTATGAACTTGCCACACCTGCTGAATATGGCCAGTGTCAGTAAACGTTTGCAAAATAAGTAATTTTGCAGCACAGTTAGTAGCAGCAGAGATCGTCACCAATGCTCTAGATAACATAAAAACAGGCTAACCAGCTCTGATAGGGCGAGTAAAATGTCCAGAAAGAGGTGTTCTCTCATTTCTGTCTAGAAGTAGCTAGAAAGCTAGCCAACTTCAGCCAGTTAGCTTGGGTGCTTGACTGCCGTCATGAGGAAAGTCCGGATCAACCATTCTGCTTGGCCTAAGATTCCAGTGTCAATACTGCACTCTGAACGCCTGGAGAGCGAAATGCTCTGAATTTACGAACAATCTGACAATGCTCTATAAGGGCTCAAGGCGAGACCCATATGCAGACACAGGAGGCAGATGGTTGAGCTCCAATATTTATTATAACACAAGGGGTAGACAAAAGGCAGGTCGGGTATAGGCGAGAGTTCATAACCCAGGTCAGAGTCCAAACAGTACAGGGTGTTAGGCAGGCTCGAGTTCAGGGCAGGAAGAATGGTCAGACAGGCGGGTTTGGTGTCAGGACAGGCAAGGGTCAAAACCAGGAGGACTAGGAAAAAAAGAGACTGGGAAAAATAGGAGCTAGGAGATAAATGCTGGTCGACTTGGCAAACAAGACGAACTGGTACAGAGAGACAGAAAACACAGGTATAAATTCACCGGGGATGATGAGCTACACCTGGAGGGGGTGGAGACAAGCAGAAGGACAGGTGAAACAGATCAGCGCGTGACACGCTCTGAATTTACTTACAGGGAGGTGAACAGATTTGAATAAGATTTTCTGCTGCTAAAACACTGCCAGTTCCAATGTAATGGACAGCCCATTGGTACAGGTAGGCCTAGTGGTGCTCCGTGTGCTCAATGGACAGCACCTCTGTCTAGTAGCTAGCTGTAGAGTTGTTCAGTTTGTGGGCAGTTGACATTTTTGGGCCACTGTTAAGTAACCTACAATTTGTTTATGAAAATCATGACTGGCACGCAGATCTTTAGAAATGGTAGGATCAATTGTAAATTGGCGCTCCACATGAAAACGGTGTCTGACCCGCTGCTATGTGAAGCCACCCTTTTGAAAGGTGCATACAGCGTAGGCCTACTATGACAGTGTCATTGAGTATGTATACATGCACACTTAACTAGCAAGAAGGCACACCTGCTAATTGAAATGCATTCCAGGTGACTACCTCATGAAGCTGGTTGAGGGAATGCTAAGATCTGTCGTCAAGGCAAAGGGTGGCTACTTTGAAGAATCTCAAAAAAAAAAAAAAAAAACATTTGTTTAACACTGTTTTGGTTACTACATGATTCCATATGTGTTATTTCATAGTTTTGATGTCTCCACTATTATTCTACAATGTATAAAATAGTAAAAATAAAGAAAAAACCTTGAATGAGTAGGTGTTCTAAAACTTTTGACGGGTAGTGTATACATGTACAGTGGCAATGTTAGCATGTAAATCTTGGTGTGTCCCCCCACAAAAAAAAGTGGGATGCATGCCATCAAAGCCACTACACAACACTAAACAATACATGAATTGCACTATAACGGTGACAAACCGTGCCCACAAACTGTTAGGGACTACATAAAGCTGTCCCAACAGCAGTCCCAATATCTTACCACATCTACACCTGGCTATCAGCGGAGCCTTGTCTGGCAGTGAAACAGTTCATTCACACTTTAATAAAACATAGCTGATATGGCTGACTTGCTTAAACAAATGTGGTTTCTACTGACAATTGAGAGGTACAAACTATGTCATAAGGGGACGACAAGTGAATAAGAGGCAATCCGTATTTTCGATTAAAACATTAATGAGCGGGCTAGGACAAACGTAGTCAATATAACTATTTGTTGAGCTTTTTTTTTTATGTAGGTGACAGAATTCAGAACTTGGGCCATTCTTACAGTGTTCTCCCTGTACACCAAGTCAGAACCGTAGGATAAATAAAGGGGACATATCAATTATTAAACCCAAATTATTAGGGTGAGACACATGGGCTGCTAACATCTTATTACACAACATACACTTAATATTACTTTCTTAGCTACAGTATACATATCTCCCTGGCATATCTCACCTTGTTGTGCTGTGCTCACTTGAACAGGAAGGTGGCGCGGTGGTCCTCGTGGGCAAATTTTGTCATCAATGTCTGGCATTTTCTGGGTTTATGGTGCTTTCAAAACTACTGGGAACTCGGAAAAAAAACTAGGTTGAATCATGATGACATCATTGATCTTCAGGTCGTAACTCTAGAAATAGGCCGGATTTACAATTCCGAGTTGGGTGATCGTTTAAAACGTATTTTCCCAGTGGGAGCTTGTTTCTTCCCGACTTCCCAGTTGTCTTGAACTCACTGAAGTCAAGTTTGTGCAGTTCCGAGTTAACAAATGCGCGGCACAAATCATGCTTCATTGACAGCATGGCCAATGTTGAATGTTTATCATTTTAAACTTGGAAAAGAGCCCCTGAATAGCCACTGAATAGCAGGCTAGTGATTGCTTTGCAATGCTTGCAGTTAGCCACTGACTGTCACTGATTCCTTCCAAAACACTTTTTTGTTTAATTTGCGATTTCCAACTTGTTGTGTAATGTTTATGGTGTATCGATGAGCACCGATACATTTTATCTATAAATTCTCTTCACTATTTCTCTTCAAATGACAAGGATTAAAAATGATTTGCCAGTAGATTGTCAACTTGATTCATGATGATGCTAAGAGTTTGAAAGTATGATGTTGACATGATCAGTCTAAATCAATGCTACTGTACATATAACGTGCTTTGAGTTCATGTTAACTGTGGCCAACGACCTTCAGCCTTCTTGGATGGGCACTTCTAATGGGGCTTGAATTTGGATGGGCAGCACCCAAGGGCTTGAATTTTCGAGGTCTACCCTAGAACTTGTCAGTGACGCAATGTCCCCATGAGTGACAGAACAGTGAGCCAATCATGGCGCAACGCTTCATATTTTCTGCTGGCTTGCCACACCACCACAAAAAGCACTGAACTAGGCTAAAACACCTGCATTTTGGAGCTGCCATGTTCGTATGCAGCTTTATTAACTCGATGATATATTTCTTGTTTTACATTGTTTGCAAACTGATATGTGACACGTATTAATGCCAAAATAACATGCAAAACAGGGAAGCCCCCCCCCCCCCCCCAACACATTTTTATTTATTTTTTTGCAAACATTTTGGCCTCAAAGCAGGTGGGGCTCTGCCACTGTATTCATATAATTAGCACCCAGATAAGCAACACAATAATAATTTAAAAAAGAACATCCTTACATCCACACTAAATAACTTTTAATAAATAATAATATTTAATTCCATTTTACCAGCAAGATTGATCTGTTAGACGTTCTCATTTTAACTCAGGAAGATGGACCACCAAGACTGATGGAGATACTTGGAAATTAATCAATCAATCAATCCACCATCATTAACATACACACCCAACTTTAAATGCATTATACCAGAGGCAGGTAGCCCACAGGGAGGGCATTAGCGATGCAGGCAGAGGACCATGATGATGATGAAGACGAAGATGATGACGATGTTGATGATGATGATGAGGTAGGCCTACAGGGAGAAGTTCAGAAAAGTTAGCCCAACTAAATAATCATTCATTATTTGTATTATCTCAAGTATCATTCTGTTACTGCATGAACGTGTACATTTGTTATAGTTGTTATTGTCGTTGAAGCCCGAAAACAAAAAACTCTAATTAGCAAGTTGCCCAGTTGTGCTTATTTTCATACCAATGGGCCTAAATGAGACCAAGATTTTACTAGGCGACAAAGGAAATTAATCAAAATAACAATTAGGCCTACAGCTATCACAACTTACATTTTAATAGCAATAACAATTCCCAATTAAATTAACTCCTGGCTACCAGATTACAACAAGACCATGTTAAAATGCCAACATCACATTCAAAGCAACCGGTGCACTGCCTAAACAGCTGAATGGTAAAGCAAATGCCACTCTCTGCTCTCTTCTGTCTAATTATGACTAAAAAAAGGCATGCAGGCTGGCAGCTCCTCTCCGAGTGATGCTCTCCATGGTCGTAAAGCCAACCATATCCACAACGCTAAACAGCCGATGCATTTTAAATCGGGATTGGAATGATTTTAGTCTCTTTTTTTTATCCTTTAAATTGTTGCTCTTGATCTAGGGGATGCATACCCAACTGACGCCTCTGGAGAGGAGAGAACACTGATTTTGAATTTGTGTCAATTATTTATTTGCACTGCATTTGCTGACAAATAATTAATTGATTGTAGAAATGACCTGATAATGTTAAACTTGCTTACATCATTATGAATCATCAATGATTATTTTCACAATCAGATCAACCAAATGTTCCAAGTCAATATTATCTCGCTATGAATTGGTAGTGTGCTTCAAAGCACACTGGTAATATACACTGGTAATATACACTGGTAATATACACTGATAATATACACTGATAATATACACTGGTAATATACACTGGTGTATCAGGTGATTTGAACAACTTTATTCCATTGTATTTCACCCAGTTTCCGCATGGCAGTTGAAGAGACAGCAGATGCTGGATGACAAATGTCTTAGTTCTAAGTTAGAGTGATGAGAGAGAAGAGATAGAGAGATGAGAGAGAAGAGATAGAGGGATAGAGAGAAGAGATAGAGAGAGAACACAAGAGAGAAGAGATAGAGGGATAGAGAGATAGAGGAATAGAGAGAAGAGATACAGAGATAGAGGGATAGAGAGAAGAGAGGGATAGAGAGAAGAGATAGAGAGAGAACACAAGAGAGAGAAGAGATAGAGAGATATAGGGATAGTGAGAAGAGAGAGAGAAGCGATAGAGAGAGAACAAAAGAGAAAGAAGAGATAGAGAGATACAGGGATAGAGGGAAGAGAGAGAGAAGAGATAGAGAGAGAACACAAGAGAGAAGAGATAGAGAGAGAGAAGGGATCAAGGGATGGAGAGAAAAGAGAGCGAGAAGAGATAGAGGGATAGAGAGAAGAGATAAAGGGATAAAGGGATAGAGAGAAGAGAGTGAAGGGATAGAGGGATGGCGAGAAGAGATAGAGAGAGCTTTAACCATTTGTACATTGTTACAACACTGTATATATATAATATAACATTTGTAATGTCTTTATTGTTTTGAAACTTCTGTATGTGTAATGTTTACTGTTAATTTGTATTGTTTATTTCACTTTTGTATAATATCTACCTCACTTGCTTTGGCAATGTTAACACATGTTTCCCATGCCAATAAAGCCCCTTGAATTGAATTGAAATTGAATTGAATTGAGAAGAGATAGAGGGATGGAGAGAAGAGATATAGAGAGAAGGGATAGAGGGATGGAGAGAAGAGATAGGGATAGAGAGAGAGAAGAGAGAGAAGAGAGAGAAGAGAGAGAAGAGAGAGAAGAGCGAGAGCTGAGAGACAGACACAGAGAGGTGGAACAGAGAGACAGACAAATGGAGAGGTTGAGCTGAGAGTCAAAGAGAGGGAGAGGTGCATACTTCGACAATAACAACACTGTACCGTGGGTGAGTGCCCCCCACGGACCCAGAAGACTGGGTGATCTCGCTCTCAGAGGCCGACGTGAGTAAGGTCTTTAATCAGGTCAACAGTCACAAGGCCGCGGGGCCGGACGGTATTCCAGGGCGTGTTCTCAGAATATTCACAGTAATGTTCAACCTCTCCTTTCCTTGTCACTGTCTGTAATCATCATATGTTTTTAGATGACAATCAGCATTGCTGTTCCCAAGAATGATTCATGCCACAATGACTACCGCCCGATAGCACTCACAACTGTAATCATTAAGTGCTTTGAGAGGCTGGTTATGGCACACATCAACTCTATCATTCCAGACACCCTAGACCAGGGGTGTCAAACTCAAATACCCAGTGGGCCAAAATGTAAAACCTGAACAAAGTCGCGGGCCAACATTGAACAAATGAACCTTTTAATATGGACCCAAACAAGTTTTGCTTTAACATTGAATATGGAACAAGCATCGCTTATTACCATACAATATATAATTTAATAGTGGAGACATGCAAAATCGAAATTTGAAAAAACACATCAATGGCATTCATTTATTAAATAAATAAAATTTAAATAAAAATCGTATGCCTCTTTTCTATTTGCAGCCTTCTGATTTAAATACCAAAATAATCTTTTTCCACTGGCTAATAATTTTACAAATAAAATGATAATAAATCAATCAACCATTCAAGCCCATGCCTTGTAGCAAGAAAAAGTGCACAAAGAAAACGTTAATTATTGCACACTGATCTAATCTGATGTGCCCAAGCCAGATACCCGGCATCTCTTCTTGGATGCTAGTTCATCAATGTCTGGGCTCAGGCTCTGAGCTGAAGAAATCCTCAGTATCGAGCGAAGGTGTTCATCAGTCAGACGTCTCCTGTGAGTTGTTTTGGTCATCTTCATCGAGGAGAAAAGTTGCTCGCATAGATAAGTGCTGCCGAACATGGAGAGCATTTGAGCAGCTTGGGTGCGGAGCTGAGGCATTGTGTCAGGGATGAACCGTGGAAACTGTGCGGCGCCCACAGCATCATACTTTGACTTCAGCGTGTTGTTGCACTGGAGTTCAATCAGCTCCATTTGGATGTTGGTTGGTGCATTTTCCACATCAACTGCGAAGGGATTACTAAGCAGTTCAAACCTACATTTCTGGACATCGAAGTCGGCAAATCGCCGGCTAAACTCAGCGGCGAGAACACTGAGTTTTTCAGCAAACTGTGCGCATGGGAACACGGCGGTAGAGATCTGCGCTTTTATGGTTTGGCAGCAGGGAAAATGGCAATGGTTTCCTTGCAGCATCTGATTCTCCCACAGGCACAGTTTAGTTTTAAAGGCCCTCACTGCAGCGTACATGTCTGTGATGATGCGCCCCCGCCCCTGAAGCTGTAGGTTCAGCGCATCGAGATGGCTCGAGATGTCACAGAGAAAGATATTCTGCCTCCCACTTGTCCAGAAAGCTCCTGTTTTCTGCCTTTCTTTTCGCCATTTTTGGGAAGGGATAGCGCGCTGACAGTTGTAGCGTCTATGTTGCTATGACTACTGTCACAGAGGAGAGGGCGTTTCTGGGTCCTGTCCTGATTGGCGCGCGAAAACAACAGCAGAGCATTATGGGATTCGTAGTATTAGCGGTGAATGCGCTGTATAATACCGGCGGGCCAGCTCTAGTAGTAATTTATTATTGTCTCGCGGGCCAAATATAATTACCCCGCGGGCCAAATTTGGCCCGCGGGCCAGAGTTTGACACCCATGCCCTAGACCCTCTCCAATTTGCATACCGCTTCAACAGATCCATAGACAATGTAATCTCAATTGCACTCCACACTGCCCTCACCCACCCAGAGAAGAGGAATACATACCTATGTGAGAATGCTATTCATTGACCACAGCTCAGCGTTCAACACCATTGTCCCCTCCAAGCTCACCCCCAAGCTCAGGAGCCTGGGACTGAACACCTCCCTATGCAACTGGATCCTGGACTTCCTGACGGGCCACGCTGACCCTCAACACAGGGGTCCCATAGGAGTGTTTGTGCTTTGTCCCCTCCTGTACTCCCTGTTCAACCACGACTGCAACCAACACCATCATCAAGTTTGCTGACGACACGACGGTGGTAAGCCTGACCACAGGCGACGATGAGACAGCCTATAGGCAGGAGGTCAGTGACCTGGCAGTGTGATGCCAGAACAACAACCTCTCCCTCAACGTCAACAAGACAAAGGAGCTGATCATGGACTACAGGAAATGGGGGGACGAGCATGCCCCCATCCACATTGACGGGGCTGTAGTGGAGCGGGTCGAGAGCTTCAAGATCCTCGGTGTCCTCATCGCTAAAGTACTTAAAATGTGCACAGTGGTGAAGAAGGCGCAACAGCACCTCTTCATCGTCAGGAGGTTGAAAGGGTTTGGGCATGTGGCCCTCAAATACTCAATAGGTTCTATACCTACACCATTCAGACTGGCTGCATCACTGCTTGATACGGCAACAGCACCGCCCTCGATCACATGGTGCTACAGAGGGCGGTGCGGACACCCCAGTACATCACTGGGGCCGAGCTCCCTGCCATTCAGGACCTCTACACCGAGTGTACAAAACATTAGGAAGACCTTCCTATTATTGAGTTGCACTCCCTTTTCCCCTCAGAACAGCCTCAATTCGTCAGGGCGTGGACTCTACAAGGTGTTGAAAGCATTCCACAGGGATGCTGGCCCATGTTGACTCCAATGCTTCCCACAGATGTGTTAAATTGGCTGTATGTCCTTTGGGTGGTGGACCATTCTCAATACACATGGAAACTGTTGGCGTGGATACCCCAGCATCATGCAGTTCTTGACAAAAACCGGTGCACCTGGCACCTAGTACCATACCCTGTTCAAAGGCACTTTGTCTTGCCCATTCACCCTCGGAATACACACATGCACAATCCATGTCTCAAATGTCTCACAGCTTAAAAATCCTGTCTCCTCTCCATCATCTAAACTGATTGAAGATGGTATAACAGGTGACACCAATAAAGGATCATATCTTTCACCTGGATTCATCTGGTCAGTCTATGTCACGGAAAGAGCATGTTTTGTACGCTCAGTGTATATTAGGAGGTGTGAAAGGAAGACCCGGGAAATCGTTAAAGACTCCAGCCACCCAAGCTGTAGACTGTTCTCTCTGCTTCTGCACGTCAAGCGATACCGGTGCATCAAGTCTGACTGTCTGAGTTGACCCTTGTATTGAATTTTTTTGCACTGTCTCTATGCACATTCACAGGACTCTACACATACACATTCACACACACTGACATTCCAACACACACATATAATGCACACACATGTATAATGATTGTACACACTTGCGTACAGTAATAATTTACGCTGCTGCTACTCTGTTTATTTTGCAGTGCATTCAGACCCTTTGACTGTATCCACATTTTGTTACGTTACAGTCTTATTCTACAATGGATTACATTGTTATTTTGTCCTCATCAGTCTACACACAATACCCCATAATGACATCACAATCGCCCACAATGGCAAAGCAAAAACAGTTTTTTAGATTTTTTTTTCAAATTTATTTGTAATTTTTTGGGGGAAATATCATATTTCCATAAGTATTCAGACCCTTTCCTCTGTACTTTGTTGAAGCACCTTCTGGCAGTTACAAGCTTGGCACACCTGTATTTGGGGTGTTTCTCCCACTCTTTTCTGCAGATCCTCTTAAGCTCTGTCAGGTTGGATGGGGAGCGTCTCCGCACAGCTATTTTCAGGTCTTTCCAGAGATGTTTGATCGGGTTCAAGTCCGGGCTCTAGCTGGTCCACTCAAGGACAATCAGAAACTTGTCCCGAAGCCATTCCTGTGTTGTTATGGCTGTGTGCTTAGAGTTGTTGTCCTGTTGGAATGTGAAGCTTTGCCACAGTCTGAGGTCCTGAGCGCTCTGGAGCAGGTGTTCATCAAGAATCTCTCTGTACTTTGCTCTGTTCATCTTTACCTCGATCCCAGTTTCTGCCACTGAAAAACATCCCCGCAGCACGATGCTGCCACCACTATGCTTCACCATAGGGATGGTGCCAGGTTTCCTCCAGATGTGACACTTGGCATTCAGATCAAAATGTTCAATCTTGGTTTCATCAAACCAGATAATCTTGTTTCTCATGGTATGAGACCTTTAGGTGCCTTTTGGCAACTTGAAGCGGGCTGTCATGTAACTTTCACTGAGAAGTGGCTTCCGTCTGGCCATTTTACCATAAAGGCCTGACTGGTGGAGTGTTGCAGAGACAGTTGACTTTCTGGAAGGCTTTCCCATCTCCACAGAGGAACTATCTAGCTCTGTCAGAGTGACCATTGGGTTCTTGTTCACCTCCCTGACCACAGCACGGCTCCCCCAATTGCTCAGTTTTGCCGCAGACATTTTGATGCAGACATTTTTTGGTACACTTCCCCAGATCGGTGCCTCGACACAATCCTGTCTCGGAGCTCTACGGACAATTCCTGCAACCTTTTGAGACCTTATATAAACAGACATGTGCCTTTCCAAATCATGTCCAATCAACTGAATTTACTTTAGATGGACTCCAATCAAGTTGTAGAAAAACCTCAAGGATGACCAATGGAAAAAGGATGCACCTGAGCTCAATTTCAAGTCTCATAGTAAAGTATATACTTATGTAAATAAGGTATTTATGTTTTTTTATATATTTGCAAAAATGTCGAAAAACCTGTTTTTGCTTCGTTATTGTGGGTTATTATGTGTAGATTGATGAGGAAAACAGTTAATTTAATGCATCTTAGAATTAGGCTGTAACGTAACAAAATGTGGAAAAAGTCAACGTGTATGAATACTTTCTGAATGCACTGTATATCCTGATGCCTAGTCACCTTGCCCCTATACATATCTACCTCTATCATCCAGTATCCCTGCATATGTAAGGGGTGCGTAACTGGTGGCAGGGAAGTCAGACGCAGGAGAGCAGAACTGGGTAATAACCAGAGCAGTTTAATTATCAAAACCAACGGCATCCAGAATAACAAAATATGGGTACAAAACCCGTCCTGCACCAGTCACAAAGTGCACAAGCACTTACAACAAACAATTTCACACACAGACATGGGGGGGAACAGAGGGTTAAATACACGACAAGTAATGAGGGAAATGTGTACCAGGTGTGTGGTAAAAACAAGACAAAACAAATGGAAAATGAAAGGTGGATCGGCGATGGCTAGAAGACCGGTGACGTCGACCGCCGAACGCCGCCTGAACAAGAAGAGGAACCGACTTTGGCGGATTGGGTGACAGCATATTGTAAATATAGTATTTGAACCCTGTATATGGCTTCTTACTTTCTCGTGTTCTTCTTATTTCATAGATTTTTTTTTAACGTGTTTTTGTTCTACCTTGTTGTTTTTAGGGCAGCATTAATACTGATTATTCACTGTATGTGTGCATGTGACCTCTCTCTCTGTTATACCTCTCTCTCTCTGTCTGTCTGTCTGTCTGTCACTCTCTTTCTCTCTCTCTGTCTGTCTCTCAGTTATAGCTATCTCTATGTCTCTGATCCAAGTTTCAAACAGAGAGAGGGGTGTAACTTGTGTTTATTATCTATGTAAACATTTTTCTCATGTCAAATTAAGCCCTTTGAATGTAATAGAAAAATTGAGAGAGACAAAGAGAGAGACCGACAGGGGTAGAGCTGAGGGAGCGAGAGATGGAGAGGTAGTGTAGAGAGACCGAGACAGTAGAGGCAGAGCTAACAGTCCAGGGTTTCTGGGTAAATGGTGCAGCACAGTGAGCAGCTGGAGGGGTTTGAGAGCACTGTAAAAACACCCTGCATGAAGAACCTAACAGAAGCCTTGACACTGGGGATGAGACTTACAAGGCTGTATTTGTTACACAGGCTGGAGGACTTTCACTAAAGACATGGCAAAGGTACAATACTTAGATGGGAGAAACAAAGAAGAAGGGGAAACATGATGATCATCTTCTTGGTGTTTGAGAGACGTGTGTGCTTTGTGCTTGCATTTGGACATGTATTGGTATTTTTTGTGTTTTATTATGATCCCCATTAGCTGTTGTGAAAGCAGCAGCAACTCTTCCTGGGGTCTAAACAAAACATGACACGTGAAATAATACAGAACATTAAATGACAAAAACAGTTTAAGGACATAATTACGTAAAAAATGTTTTTTCACATATAGCCTACATATCAATACATACAAACAAGCTAGGTCAAATAGGAGAGAGGCATTGTGCCGTGAGGTGTTGCTTTATCTGTTTTTTGAAACCAGGATTTCTGTTCATTTGAGCTGTTTGAGATGGAAGAAAGTTCCATGCAATAATGTCTCCATATAATACTGCACACTTTCTTGATTTTTTTCTGGATTTGGAGACTGTGAAAAGATCCCTGGTGGCATGTCTGGTGGGGTAAGTGTGTGTGTCAGAGCTGTGTGTAAGTTCACAAACAATTTGGAATTTTCAACACAAATGTTTGTTATGATCTGTACCAAATACACTGCTCTTAGTTTTATAGATGTTCAGGACCAGTTTATTACTGGCCACCCATTCCAAAACAGACTGCAACTATTTGTTAAGGGTTTCAGTGACTTCATTAGCTGTGGTTGCTGATGCATATATTGTTGAATCATCAGCATACATGGACACACATGCTTTGTTTAATACCAGTGGCAGCTCATTGGTAAAAATAGAAAAGAGTAGATGACCAAGAGAGCTGCCCTGCGGTACTCCACACTTTACATGTTTGACATTAGAGACGTTTCCATTAACCTCTCTGGGATATGTGGCTAGCGTCCCACCTGGCCAAAATCCAGTGAAAATGCAGAGCGCCAAATTCAAATAAATTACAATAAAAATTTAACTTTCATGAAATCACACATGCAAGACACCAAATTAAAGCTACACTTGTTGTGAATCCAGCCAACGTGTCATATTTCAAAAATGCTTTACGGCGAAAGCAAACAATGCTATTATCTGAGGATAGCATCCCAGCAAACAAGCACAGACCATCATATTTCAACCCTCCTTGCGCGACACAAAACACAGAAATAAAGATATAATTCATGCCTTACCTTTGACGAGCTTCTTCTGTTGGCACTCCAATATGTCCCAGAAACATCACAAATGGTCCTTTTGTTGCATTAATTCCGTAGATATATATCCAAAATGTCCATTCATTTTGGATATATATAGACATTTTGGATATACACATTTGGCGCGTTTGATCCAGAAAAACACAGTTTCTAACTCGCGCAACATGACTACAAAAGATACCTGTAAGCTTTGTCCAAACATTTCAAACTACTTTTGAAATACAATTTTAGGTATTTTTTTACGTAAATAATCGATAAAATTGAAGACGGGATGATCTGTGTTCAATAGGAAAACAATGTGTAGCGAGCCTCTGTGTAACGCGCCTCTAACAAGAGTACACTTCCCTCGAGCCTCATTCTGAACAGTGCTACTTCTTCATTTCTCAAAGGAAAAACCTCAACCAATTTCTAAAGACTGTTGACATCCAGTGGAAGTGATAGGATCTGCAAGAAGGTCCCTTAGAGAACTGGATTCCCAATGAAATCCCAATGAAAAGAGAGTGACCTCAAAAATAAAAAATAAATAAGAAATCTGAACGGTTTGTCCTCGGAGTTTTGCCTGCCAAATAAGTTATATTATACTCACAGACATGATTCCAACAGTTTTAGAAACTTCTGAGTGTCTTCTATCCAAATCTACTAATAATATGCATATCTTAGCTTCTGGGCCTGAGTAGCAGACAGTTTACTTTGGACATGCTTTTCATCCAGACATGAAAATACTGCCACCTATCTCAGAGAAGTTAAAGAAAACCCCCTGAGTTCAATTAGATAGATATCATGCTTGGAATCCACGATATGTCCGAGGTTGTAAAGCCATAAAACATGTTTTCTCAACAACAGGTTATGGTCAATAATGTCAAAGGCTGCACTGAGTGTGCATTCCTGTGTGCATACCTTCACGTGTTGACATGTATACAAATATATAGTACTCTATATGTGCTTGTCTGTATGGGCTTGCCATATGATCTCATTATATTATGTCAAAATAGTCACATTTACTTACTGTAGTTAAATGTAACCTTGGCTGACATATAAGTATTGAAGTGGCCTCTATCAGTGAAGCTAGGCTGGGGACAGAGTGGTAGCGCTGATAGCACCCTCTCTGTCTCCCTCCACCATCCCCATTTCTCTCTCTCTCTCCCTCCAACATCAACCTCTCTCTCTCCACCCTCACCCGCTCTCTCTCCACTCACCTAATGATGTCGTTAGGGCCATGGTGTCTATGATTCACACAGAGAGGAGGGATGACTCATCCCTCCATCCACACTTGTCCTCACAAATCTGTTTATTTTCTGCCGTTGGCAGTCGGAGGGACAGTAGATGGCCACGCTGATGTCAGCTGAGGTCTTAGTTCAGGACAACGGATCATATCTGGATTGGGTGATTTATAAGCAGATCTGGGTTGAAATGTTTCATTGAGCTTGTATGGCGCAGTGGAACCAATGGAATAGTCCCAAAAGTTACAACTCTGCCCATCTGCCATTCCATGCAAGTTCAACCAACACACCACCAAGTGTTTGAAAGATACAGTACTGTCTCAGTATTATGTCAATGTCCACTTTTCTAGTATTTAGCTCCAATAAAAAAAAAAAATATTCAGCTTAAATAAACATGCATTAATATTTAGCTTCATTAACATGTAATCATTTGTAGATTCATTTACATGTGGTAATATGTAGCTTCATTAACATGTAATAATATGTAGCTTCATTAACATGTAATAATATGTAGCTTCATTAACATGTACCAATATGTAGCTTCATTAACATGTAACAATATTTGGCTTCATAAAAAATGCAAGAATATTTTGCTTCATTAACACGTAATAATATGTAGCTTCATTAAAAACATGTATCTCCATTTGGAGCTAGAGTGTTTATGCGGATTCCTCATTCTGTTGTGAATGTTGCTATAGTAACTATGTTACACCAGTCTGTTGGTATTAGTGAGTGTTGCTATAGTAACTATTTTACAGCAGTCTGTTGGTATTAGTGAGTGTTGCTATTGTCACTATGTTACACCAGTCTGTTGGTATTAGTGAGTGTTGCTATAGTAACTATATTACAGCAGTCTGTTGGTATTAGCGAGTGTTGCTATAGTAGCTATGGTACAGCAGTCTGTTGGTATTAGTGAGTGTTGCTATAGTAACTATATTACAGCAGTATGTTGGTATTAGTGAGTGTTGCTATAGTAACTATATCACAGCAGTATGTTGGTATTAGTGAGTGTTGCTATAGTAACTATGTTACAGCAGTCTGTTGGTATTAGTGAGTGTTGCTATAGTAACTATATTACAGCAGTCTGTTGGTATTAGTGAGTGTTGCTATAGTAACTATATTACAGCAGTCTGTTGGTATTAGCGAGTGTTGCTATAGTAGCTATGGTACAGCAGTCTGTTGGTATTAGTGAGTGTTGCTATAGTAACTATATTACAGCAGTCTGTTGGTATTAGTGAGTGTTGCTATAGTAACTATATCACAGCAGTCTGTTGGTATTAGTGAGTGTTGCTATAGTAACTATGTTACAGCAGTCTGTTGGTATTAGTGAGTGTTGCTATAGTAACTATGTTACAGCAGTCTGTTGGTATTCGTGAATGTTGCTATAGTAATTATATTACAGCAGTCTGTTCGTATTAGTGAGTGTTGCTATAGTAACTATGTTACAGCAGTCTGTTGGTATTAGTGACTGTTGCTATAGTAACTATTTTACAGCAGTATGTTGGTATTAGCGAGTGTTGCTATAGTAGCTATGGTACAGCAGTCTGTTGGTATTAGGGAGTGTTGCTATAGTAACTATATTACAGCAGTCTGTTGGTATTAGTGAGTGTTGCTATAGTAACTATGTTACAGCAGTCTGTTGGTATTAGTGAGTGTTGCTATAGTAACTATATTACAGCAGTCTGTTGGTATTAGTGAGTGTTGCTATAGTAACTATATCACAGCAGTCTGTTGGTATTAGTGAGTGTTGCTATAGTAACTATGTTACAGCAGTCTGTTGGTATTTGTGAATGTTGCTATAGTAACTATATTACAGCAGTCTGTTGGTATTAGTGAGTGTTGCTATAGTAACTATGTTACAGCAGTCTGTTGGTATTAGTGACTGTTGCTATAGTAACTATTTTACAGCAGTCTGTTGGTATTAGCGAGTGTTGCTATAGTAGCTATGGTACAGCAGTCTGTTGGTATTAGGGAGTGTTGCTATAGTAACTATATTACAGCAGTCTGTTGGTATTAGTGAGTGTTGCTATAGTAACTATGTTACAGCAGTCTGTTGGTATTAGTGAGTGTTGCTATAGTAACTATATTACAGCAGTCTGTTGGTATTAGTGAGTGTTGCTATAGTAACTATATTACAGCAGTCTGTTGGTATTAGTGAGTGTTGCTATTGTCACTATGTTACACCAGTCTGTTGGTATTAGTGAGTGTTGCTATAGTAACTATATTACAGCAGTCTGTTGGTATTAGCGAGTGTTGCTATAGTAGCTATGGTACAGCAGTCTGTTGGTATTAGTGAGTGTTGCTATAGTAACTATATTACAGCAGTATGTTGGTATTAGTGAGTGTTGCTATAGTAACTATATTACAGCAGTCTGTTGGTATTAGTGAGTGTTGCTATAGTAACTATGTTACAGCAGTCTGTTGGTATTAGTGAGTGTTGCTATAGTAACTATATTACAGCAGTCTGTTGGTATTAGCGAGTGTTGCTATAGTAGCTATGGTACAGCAGTCTGTTGGTATTAGTGAGTGTTGCTATAGTAACTATATTACAGCAGTCTGTTGGTATTTGTGAGTGTTGCTATACTAACTATATCACAGCAGTCTGTTGGTATTAGTGAGTGTTGCTATAGTAACTATGTTACAGCAGTCTGTTGGTATTAGTGAGTGTTGCTATAGTAACTATGTTACAGCAGTCTGTTGGTATTCGTGAATGTTGCTATAGTAATTATATTACAGCAGTCTGTTCGTATTAGTGAGTGTTGCTATAGTAACTATGTTACAGCAGTCTGTTGGTATTAGTGAGTGTTGCTATAGTAACTATTTTACAGCAGTCTGTTGGTATTAGCGAGTGTTGCTATAGTAGCTATGGTACAGCAGTCTGTTGGTATTAGGGAGTGTTGCTATAGTAACTATATTACAGCAGTCTGTTGGTATTAGCGAGTGTTGCTATAGTAGCTATGGTACAGCAGTCTGTTGGTATTAGGGAGTGTTGCTATAGTAACTATATTACAGCAGTCTGTTGGTATTAGTGAGTGTTGCTATAGTAACTATGTTACAGCAGTATGTTGGTATTAGTGAGTGTTGCTATAGTAACTATATTACAGCAGTCTGTTGGTATTAGTGAGTGTTGCTATAGTAACTATGTTACAACAGTCTGTTGGTATTAGTGACTGTTGCTATAGTAACTATTTTACAGCAGTCTGTTGGTATTAGCGAGTGTTGCTATAGTAGCTATGGTACAGCAGTCTGTTGGTATTAGGGAGTGTTGCTATAGTAACTATATTACAGCAGTCTGTTGGTATTAGTGAGTGTTGCTATAGTAACTATGTTACAGCAGTCTGTTGGTATTAGTGAGTGTTGCTATAGTAACTATATTACAGCAGTCTGTTGGTATTAGTGAGTGTTGCTATAGTAACTATGGTACAGCAGTCTGTTGGTATTAGTGAGTGTTGCTATAGTAACTATATTACAGCAGTCTGTTGGTATTAGTGAGTGTTGCTATAGTAACTATATTACAGCAGTCTGTTGGTATTAGTGAGTGTTGCTATAGTAACTATGTTACAGCAGTCTGTTGGTATTAGTGAGTGTTTGGTGATTGCAGCAGGAAACCTTTTGATCCTCATTGTGTTGTAATTATTACAATCATCATTATTTTCCTGGGATAAAAACACAGCTTTGCTTTGGTTGTGTGTGTGTTGGGGACAGGAATGTGTGTGTGTAGGGGACTGGTTTGTGTGTGTTTGGGTCTGGTGTGTGTGTGTGTGTGTAGGTGACTGGTGTGTGTGTGTAGGGGACTGTTGTGTGTGTGTTGGGGACAGGAATGTGTGTGTGTAGGGGACTGGTTTGTGTGTGTTTGGGTCTGGTGTGTGTGTGTGTACGTGACTGGTGTGTGTTTGTGTAGGGTACTGGTGTGTGGAGGGAGGGGGGAGGGAGGGGCAGTGACATTGGTTTAGGTATACCTAGATATATTTATAAAGGGATTGATGCTGCTGGGGCTCGATTCTTTACAGTAAGGAAAGAGGGAGAGAAGAGAGAGAGAGAGAAGAAAGTGGTTAGAAAAAGTGTGAGGGAAAGTAGTCTAAACAAATTATCAAGTAACCAGACATTTAAAACTGTAACAAGTGACTCAAATTGTAGCCTTGGACGGACAAAACGTGTGTCTTGTCTTGATTAGTGTTCAATTGACTGATGCTAATGTTTCTGAGGCAATTACTGCTTTGATAGAGGAAGAGATGGGTTCTGCTTTCAGTTTATATCATATCACCTTGCCCATCTCTTCTCATACACACACACACACACACACACACACACACAAACTCACACACACACACACACACACACACACACACACACACGAACACACACACACACACACGAACACGAACACGAACACACACACACACACACACACACACACACACACACACACACACACACACACACACACACACACACACACACACACACACACACACACACACACACACACACACACACACACACACACACACACGAGCACTAAAATGGCTTTCAGAGACACCTGTGATTACTGTCAGAGAAGCCGCAGGCTTCGTAATTAACTGCCCATCACTCTGCTCTGTGAGCGGCTAGACTTGATCAAACGCTGCCAGTCTAATTCACCTCTGAAAATGAATGAGCTCTCTCAATCAGAGGCCATAGTTTCAACCCTCTCTGTCATCGTTTACTCCCTCTCTTTTACTCACTTCCTCCTCCCTCGTTCTTTCCCTCCTCTATAGACACGATTGTATCAATCCTCACGCCCAGGGACAGCAGAGGACATGGCAGACATGGCACTGTGTGTAGGTCTTGGTGTAGTTTATCTCAGGCTGTAACCAGTATGGATGGGATACAGGCTGGCAGACACAGCCTGCTACAGCCTCCTCTCTGTCCTCACGGTGTACGTTACTCATTTAGCCACAAACCATTCTGCTACACACACACACACACACACGTACACGCACTCGCATTCACACTCACACACTTACACACAACACACATTCAGCCGCTGCCACAGAACTTTTTACATACAGTATATACAGAATGTTTCTTCTCCCTTTTCTCATCCACCACCACAAGAAAGCTGAGGCAACTCACCATGATCAGTGCTGGGGGGTGTGGTCTGTAGGGTCAGGGGTGGGGGGATGTGGTCTGTAGGGTCAGTGGTGGGGGGTGTGGTCTGTAGGGTCAGGGGTGGGGGGATGTGGTCTGTAGTATCAGTGGTGGGGGGTGTGGTCTGTAGGGTCAGGGGTGGGGGGGGGTGTGGTCTGTAGGGTCAGGGGTGGGGGGGTGTGGTCTGTAGTATCAGTGCTGGGGGGTGTGGTCTGTAGGGTCAGTGGTGGGGGGTGTGGTCTGTAGGGTCAGGGGTGGGGGGGTGTGGTCTGTAGGGTCAGTGGTGGGGGGTGTGGTCTGTAGGGTCAGGGGTGGGGGGGTGTGGTCTGTAGGGTCAGGGGTGGGGGGGTGTGGTCTGTAGTATCAAGGGTGGGGGTGTGGTCTGTAGTATCAGTGATGAGGGGTGTGGTCTGTAGAATCAGGGGTGGGGGTGTGGTCTGTAGTTTCAGGGGTGGTGGGTGTGGTCTGTAGTTTCAGGGGTGGTGGGTGTGGTCTGTAGTATCAGGGGTGGGGGGTGTAGCGGGGGTGTGGTCTGTAGTTTCAGGGGTGGTGGGTGTGGTCTGTAGTTTCAGGGGTGGTGGGTGTGGTCTGTAGTTTCAGGGGTGGGGGGTGTAGCGGGGGTGTGGTCTGGGGTTGTAATTTGTAGTAGTACTCGGGGTGTGGTCTGTAGTAGTGCTGAGGGTGTAGTCTGTAGTAGTGCTGAGGGTGTGGCCTGTAGTAGTGCTGAGGGTGTGGTATGTAGTAGTGCTGAGGGTGTGGTCTGTAGTAGTGCTGTGGGTGTGGTCTGTAGTAGTGCTGGGGGTGTGGTCTGTAGTAGTGCTGGGGGTGTGGTCTGTAGTAGTGCTGAGGGTGTGGTCTGTAGTAGTGCTGAGGGTGTGGTCTGTAGTAGTGCTGGGGGTGTGGTCTGTAATAGTGCTGGGGGTGTGGTCTGTAGTAGTACTGGGGGTGTGGTCTGTAGTAGTACTGGGGGTGTGGTCTGTAGTAGTGCTGGGGGTGTGGTCTGTAGTAGTGGTGGGGGTGTGGTCTGTAGTAGTACTGGGGGTGTGGTCTGTAGTAGTACTGGGGGTGTGGTCTGTAGTAGTACTGGGGGTGTGGTCTGTAGTGGTACTGGGGGTGTGGTCTGTAGTAGTACTGGGGGTGTGGTCTGTAGTGGTACTGGGGGTGTGGTCTGTAGTGGTACTGGGGGTGTGGTCTGTAGTAGTACTGGGGGTGTGGTCTGTAGTGGTACTGGGGGTGTGGTCTGTAGTAGTACTGGGGGTGTGGTCTGTAGTAGTACTGGGGGTGTGGTCTGTAGTGGTACTGGGGGTGTGGTCTGTAGTAGTACTGGGGGTGTGGTCTGTAGTAGTACTGGGGGTGTGGTCTGTAGTGGTACTGGGGGTGTGGTCTGTAGTAGTGGTGGGGGTGTGGTCTGTAGTAGTACTGGGGGTGTGGTCTGTAGTAGTACTGGGGGTGTGGTCTGTAGTGGTACTGGGGGTGTGGTCTGTAGTGGTACTGGGGGTGTGGTCTGTAGTAGTACTGGGGGTGTGGTCTGTAGTGGTACTGGGGGTGTGGTCTGTAGTAGTGGTGGGGGTGTGGTCTGTAGTAGTACTGGGGGTGTGGTCTGTAGTAGTACTGGGGGTGTGGTCTGTAGTGGTACTGGGGGTGTGGTCTGTAGTAGTGGTGGGGGTGTGGTCTGTAGTAGTACTGGGGGTGTGGTCTGTAGTAGTACTGGGGGTGTGGTCTGTAGTGGTACTGGGGGTGTGGTCTGTAGTGGTACTGGGGGTGTGGTCTGTAGTGGTACTGGGGGTGTGGTCTGTAGTGGTACTGGGGGTGTGGTCTGTAGTGGTACTGGGGGTGTGGTCTGTAGTGTCAGCAGATCTGTCTCCTCCTTATTCTTTTCCACTTTGTTTCTCCACTGCAGTCTTGTGATAAACAACCGTTATGGAGGATTCCCATCCCCTTCTACCTGTGTGTGTGTGTGTGTGTGTGTGTGTGTGTGTGTGTGTGTGTGTGTGTGTGTGTGTGTGTGTGTGTGTGTGTGTGTGTGTGTGTGTGTGTGTGTGTGTGTGTGTGTGTGTGTGTGTGTGTGTGTGTGTGTGTGTGTGTGTGTGTGCGCCTACTGAGTCTACCTACATTAAGGCACTTCAGGATAGACAAGGTCAGTGTGTTCTGAGGATGATGAATCACCCAGGGATGTTTTTAGTTGTCCCGTGAGAATCTGGCAACAATGTCAATATAAATACTCAGTTCCAATACAGCTCGTTTACATTTGTGTTTATTTCATCTCTCAGAATATGACACATGGACACCTATCTCTATGTCTCGGTTGCTACATTAGTCCTGATAATTCTTCAGGCTCTGTTGGTACATTAGTCCTGATAATTCTTCAGGCTCTGTTGCTACATTAGTCCTGATAATTCTTCAGGCTCTGTTGGTACATTAGTCCTGATAATTCCTCAGGCTCGGTTGGCTCTGTTGGTACATTAGTCCTGCTAATTCCTCAGGCTCGGTTGGTACATTAGTCCTGCTAATTCCTCAGGCTCGGTTGCTACATTAGTCCTGCTAATTCCTCAGGCTCTGTTGGTACATTAGTCCTGATAATTCTTCAGGCTCGGTTGGTACATTAGTCCTGCTAATTCCTCAGGCTCGGTTGCTACATTAGTCCTGATAATTCTTCAGGCTCTGTTGGTACATTAGTCCTGATAATTCTTCAGGCTCGGTTGGTACATTAGTCCTGATAATTCCTCAGGCTCGGTTGCTACATTAGTCCTGATAATTCTTCAGGCTCTGTTGGTACATTAGTCCTGATAATTCTTCAGGCTCTGTTGCTACATTAGTCCTGATAATTCTTCAGGCTCTGTTGGTACATTATTCCTGATAATTCCTCAGGCTCGGTTGGCTCTGTTGGTACATTAGTCCTGCTAATTCCTGAGGCTCGGTTGGTACATTAGTCCTGCTAATTCCTCAGGCTCGGTTGCTACATTAGTCCTGCTAATTCCTCAGGCTCGGTTGGTATATTAGTCCTGATAATTATTCAGGCTCGGTTGGTACATTAGTCCTGCTAATTCTTCAGGCTCGGTTGGTACATTAGTCCTGATCATTCGTCAGGCTCTGTTGGCTCTGTTGGTACATTAGACCTGCTAATTCTTCATGCTCTGTTGGCTCTGTTTGCT
Organism: Salvelinus alpinus; assembly: GCF_045679555.1. NCBI lineage: Eukaryota > Metazoa > Chordata > Actinopteri > Salmoniformes > Salmonidae > Salvelinus > Salvelinus alpinus. The sequence continues at coordinate 10,218,600 of NC_092119.1, forward strand.
ACATTAGTCCTGCTAGGCCTTCAGACTCTGTTCGGACATTAGTCTTACTAGGTCTTCAGACTCTGTTGGTATATTAATCCTACTAGATCTTCAGGTTATGTTGGTACATTAGTCCTGCTAGGCCTTCAGACTCTGTTGGTATATTAATCCTACTAGGTCTTCAGGTTATGTTGGTACATTAGTCCTGCTAGGCCTTCAGACTCTGTTGGTACATCAGTCTTACTAGGTCTTCAGACTCTGTTGGTATATTAATCCTACTAGATCTTCAGGTTATGTTGGTACATTAGTCCTGCTAGGCCTTCAGACTCTGTTGGTATATTAATCCTACTAGGTCTTCAGGTTATGTTGGTACATTAGTCCTGCTAGGCCTTCAGACTCTGTTGGTACATTAGTCTTACTAGGTCTTCAGACTCTGTTGGTATATTAATCCTACTAGGTCTTCAGGTTATGTTGGTACATTAGTGCTGCTAGGTCTTCAGACTCTGTTGGTATATTAATCCTACTAGATCTTCAGGTTATGTTGGTACATTAGTGCTGCTAAGTATTCAGACTCTGTTGGTACATTAGTCTTACTAGGTCTTCAGACTCTGTTGGTATATTAATCCTACTAGGTCTTCAGACTCTGTTGGTATATTAATCCTACTAGGTCTTCAGGTTATGTTGGTACATTAGTGCTGCGAGGTCTTCAGGTTATGTTGGTACATTAGTGCTGCTAGGTCTTCAGGTTATGTTGGTACATTAGTGCTGATAGGTCTTCAGACTCTGTTGGTATATTAATCCTACTAGGTCTTCAGGTTATGTTGGTATATTAATCCTACTAGGTCTTCAGGTTATGTTGGTACATTAGTGCTGCTAGGTCTTCAGGTTATGTTGGTACATTAGTGCTGCTAGGTCTTCAGGTTATGTTGGTACATTAGTGCTGCTAGGCCTTCAGACTCTGTTGGTACATTAATCCTACTAGGTCTTCAGGTTATGTTGGTACATTAGTCCTGCTAGGCCTTCAGACTCTGTTGGTACATTAATCCTACTAGGTCTTCAGGTTATGTTGGTACATTAGTCCTGCTAGGCCTTCAGACTCTGTTGGTACATTAGTCCTGCTAGGCCTTCAGACTCTGTTGGTACATTAGTCTTACTAGGTCTTCAGACTCTGTTGGTATATTAATCCTACTAGGTCTTCAGACTGTGTTGGTACATTAGTGCTGCTAGGCCTTCAGGTTATGTTGGTACATTAGTGCTGCTAGGCCTTCAGACTATGTTGGTATATTAATCCTACTAGGTCATCAGGTTATGTTGGTACATTAGTGCTGCTAGGTCTTCAGACTCTGTTGGTATATTAATCCTACTAGGTCTTCAGGTTATGTTGGTACATTAGTGCTGCTAGGCCTTCAGACTATGTTGGTATATTAATCCTACTAGGTCTTCAGGTTATGTTGGTACATTAGTGCTGCTAGGCCTTCAGACTCTGTTGGTATATTAATCCTACTAGGTCTTCAGACTGTGTTGGTATATTAATCTTACTAGGTCTTCAAACTGTGTTGGTATATTAATCCTACTAGGTCTTCAGGTTATGTTGGTACATTAGTGCTGCTAGGTCTTCAGGTTATGTTGGTATATTAATCCTACTAGGTCTTCAGGTTATGTTGGTACATTAGTGCTGCTAGGTCTTCAGGTTATGTTGGTACATTAGTGCTGCTAGGCCTTCAGACTCTGTTGGCTCTGCCAGTGTAGACACTCCACTCCACATGGTGACTGGTCTTGATACTGCTCCAGTCAGAAGTGTATGTGAGCAGAAGACAGTGAAGCGTCCCAGGCTGTGTGTTACAACAGGTCATCAATGATTTCCTCACCTGCTCTTTTAACCAGCCTCCTCTCACTCAGGCTTACGGGTTACTGCACTTCATTCTGCCAACGTTAACTACCTGCATGGATGTTCCGTTATGCATAAAGACAGAGCTTCCTCTGCTGTGAAGGGAGTTGTCCTCCATTTCCATAACAGACATGAAATATGTTAGACTTGAAGATGGATGCAATAGCACCTGACAGACAGACACCTTTTCCTGTCTGTCAGATTCAGAAAACCCCCTAACAGATTCAGAAAACCCCCTAAATAGATTCAGAAAACCCCCTAAACATATTCAGAAAACCCCCTAACAGATTCAGAAAACCCCCTAACAGATTCAGAAAACCCCCTAACAGATTCAGAAAACCCCCTAACAGATTCAGAAAACCCCCTAACAGATTCAGAAAACCCCCTAACAGATTCAGAAAACCCCCATAACTTTACATTGATTTCTACCGGTTCTTTCTCAGGGACTCTAGAGTGGCTCAGTGTCTCAGACGCATAATGATGTATGTCTATACTTACCTCGGAAGAAGTATGAAGGGACTGGATAATAAGACGTGACTTGGGTTTGAGTGAAGGGAACGTAGGGGGGGGGGGAGCGAGAAGATGCCTGAGCTTTGCTGTGGTACAGTAGTTGCATGGCAAGCACACCTGTCCTGTATGTCGTTTATTATCAACGTTTAATATGTAGTTTATTATCTTTTTAATATGTAGTTTATTATAAATGTTTAATATGTAGTTTATTATCTTTTTAATATGTAGTTTATTATAAATGTTTAATATGTAGTTTATTATCAACATGTAGTTAATTATCTTTTTAATATGTCGTTTATTATCAACGTTTAATATGTAGTGTATTATCAATGTTTAATATGAAGTTTATTATAAATGTTTAATTTGTAGTTTATTATAAATGTTTAATATGTAGTTTATTATCTTTTTAATATGTAGTTTATTATAAATGTTTAATATGTAGTTTATTATCAAGGTTTAAATGTAGTTCAATATCTTTTTAATATGTAGTTTATTATAAATGTTTAATATGTCGTTTATTTTCAATATATAGTTAATTATCTTTTTAATATGTCGTTTATTATCAGTGTTTAATATGCAGTTTATTATCAACGTTTAATATGTAGTTTATTATAAATATTTAATATGTAGTTTATTATAAATGTTTAATTTGTAGTTTATTATAAATGTTTAATATGTAGTTTATTATCAAGGTTTAATAGGTAGTTTATTATAAATGTTTAACATGCAGTTTATTATAAATGTTTAATTTTATCAGTGTTTAAAATGTAGTTTATTATGAATGTTTAATATGCAGTTTATTATCAATGTTTAATTTTCTCAGTGTTTAATATGCAGTTTATTATCAATGTTTAAGACTAAAAGGCTGAGACCAAGAGAGGTAGAGAGGATGGAGAGAGATAGAAAAATAGATGCTAATGGTTCTGATAGAAATACAGAGGGTATTGGTCCTCCAATCAGCTTTCTGCTGGGAAAAGTCAATAAGCATTTGGAATTTAAATCCAAGGGGTGGCTCAGAGCACTAGAACAGAATGCTCACTAGCGTCAAAGGCCAAACTATTGGTCTGCTCACACACACACACACACACACACACACACACACACACACACACACACACACACACACACACACACACACACACACACACACACACACACACACACACACACACACACACACACACACGTCTTACTATACTTGTGAGTACTCTTTGGGAACCAACGATTCCCATTCAAAAATCAATTTTCCCCTAAACCCTAACCCTAACCCTAATTCTAACCATAACCCTAACCCCTAACCCTAACCCTAACCCTAATTCTAACCCTAACCCTAACCCTAACCCTAACCCTAACCCTAACCCTAACCCTAACCCTAACCCTAACCCTAACCCTAATTCTAACCATAACCCTAAACCTAACCCTAACCCTAATTCTAACCCTAACCCTAATTCTAACCCTAATTCTAACCATAACCCTAAACCTAACCCTAACCCTAATTCTAACCATAACCCTAACCCTAATTCTAACCCTAATTCTAACCATAACCCTAAACCTAACCCCTAAGCCTAAAATAGCCTTTTTACAAGTGAGGACTGGGAAAATGTCAAAATGTCTTCACTGCTCCGAATTTTAGTTGGTTTACTATTCTTCTGAGGACACACAGTCATTGCCAGCTAGCTAACATAGCATCGCTCTGTTTGAGCAGGGTGTTTCAGTAGACTATCCTAGCTAGCTGCATTTGCAAGCTAAGTAAGGTAAACTGAAAGTGAATTTTTTGGGGGAAATCTCTATTTCTCTCTTGCTTCTCCTTCATTTTGGAATACATTAAATATTTTTAAACTGTTCAAATATTGTCTTTCCCTCTCTTTGAGTCAACTACTCAACACATTGTATACACTGCAGTGCTAGCTAGCTGTAGCTTATATTTTCAGTACTAGATTAATTCACTGATCCTTTGATTGGGTGGACAACATGTCAGTTCAAGCTGCAAGAGCTCTGATAGGCTGGAGGACGTCCTCCGGAAGTTGTCAAAATTACTGTGTAAGTCTATGGAAGCGGGTGAGAACCATGAGCCTCCTAGATTTTGCATTGAAGTCAATGTATCCAGAGCAGGACGGCAACTAGCTTAATGTTTTACAATTATTATTTTTTTCAAATTCACTGAGGAGGATGGTCCTCCCCTTCCTCTGAGGAGGAGCCTCCACCGACTCACACATACTGCATAAAGTCTTAACTGGGCCCCCATATTTTCACTTTGTGAACAGAGTAGGTGCCCTTGAATAGAATAGGCAGAAGCAACCTTTACAAACCTCCACTCTGTGCCACTTTAAGCCACATATTATGATTACAGAGTGTCAGAGGACTGATCAAGACAAACCAGGGAGCCATCCATCTTGATTTGAGGCTTTGATCCCGAGCGGCGTGGTAAATTGAGCTGGACCTCTCCAATCTAACCGGTTCCCCTCCTCTCTAACATGTTGTCAGATCTACTGACCCATGGTCTCTGTGCTTGTTTAGGATGGTTTATGCTGTTGGGGATTTATCCAATTACTTACACAACTTGTCAGTGTCAACACACTGTTTATTTTTTCAGAGACAAACGTTGTATGTGCATCGACAAGAGTCAGACATTTCATGGTTCCCAGGTCCAATGTCGAGGTTTGTGTATCCTGGTAAACAACATGGCTACCTGTCTGGTTTTCCACCCGACGTGCTCAGAGAGTGTTTCATTTACAGGAATATATGAGCAGGGGAAGCCTAAATGTCTCAATAAGGTCTCAATAAGCTTGTATGAAATCCCGCTATGCCCTCCAACAAACCAGCAAACAGGCAAAGCGTCAATACAGAACTTAGATCGAATCGTACTACGCCGGCTCCGACGCTCGTCGGATGTGGCAGGGCTTGAAAACTATTACAGACTAGAAAGGGAAGCACAACCGAGAGCTGCCCAGTGACACAAGCCTACCAGATGAGCTAAATAACTTCTATGTTCGCTTCAAGGCAAGTAACACTGCATGAGAGCATCAGCTGTTCCGGACGTCTGTGTGATCACGCTCTCCGCAGCCAATGTGAGTAAGACCTTTAAACAGGTCAACATTCACAAGGCTGTAGGGCAAGACGGATTACCAGGACGTGTACTCCGAGCATGCGCTGACCAACTGGCAAGTGTCTTCACTGACATTTTCAACCTGAGTCTGTAATACCAACATGTTTCAAGCAGACCACCATAGTCCTTGTGCCCAAGAACACTAAGGTAACCAGCCTAAATGACTACCGACCCGTAGCACTCACGTCGGTAGCCATGAAATGCTTTGAAAGGCTGGTCATAGCTCACATCAACACCATTATCCCAGAAACCCTAGACCCACTCCAATTTGCATCCCACACCAACAGATCCACAGATGATTCAATCTCATTTGCACTCCACACTACCCTTTCCCACCTGGACATGCTCAGTCCCCTCCTGGACGTGCTCAGTCCCCTCCTGGACGTGCTCAGTCCCCTCATGTAAACCCTGTTCTCCCATGACTGCACGGCCAGGTACGACTCCAACACCATCATTAGGTTTGCTGATGACACAACAGTGGTAGGCCTGATCACCGACAACGATAAGACAGCCTTTAGGGAGGAGGTCAGAGACCTGGCCATGTGGTGCAAGGACTGTTATCATCTATGCATAGTCACTTTAATAACTCTACGTACATGTACATATTACCTCAATGACCTCGACACTGGTGCCTCCGCACATTGACTATGTACCTGTACCCCCTGTATATAGCCTCGCTATTGTTATTTACTGCTGCTCTTTAATTATTTGTTATTCATATCTCTTACTTAAAAAAATAATAATCTTCAAACTGCATTGTTGGTTAAGGTCTGGTAAGTAAGAATTTCACTGTAAGGTCTACACCTGTTGTATTCAGCGCATGTGACAAATACCATTAGATTTATTTGTTATGTGATGTGAGGATTAAGGGGGAACTGTGATGGGGATCTGTTATGTCAGGAGGAAGGGGGATCTGTGATGGGGATCTGTGAGGTCAGGAGGAAGGGGATCTGTGATGTCAGGAGGAAAGGGGATCTATGGGGTCAGGAGGAAGGGGGATATGTGATGTCAGGAGGAAAGGGGATCTGTGATGTCAGGAGGAAGGGGGATCTGTGATGTCAGGAGGAAGGGGGATCTGTGATGTCAGGAGGAAGGGGGATCTGTGATGTCAGGAGGAAGGGGGATCTGTGATGTCAGGAGGAAGGGGGATCTGTGACGTCAGGTGGAAGGGGGATCTGTGATGGGGATCTGTGAGGTCAGGAGGAAGGGGATCTGTGATGTCAGGAGGAAAGGGGATCTGTGATGTCAGGAGGAAGGGGGATCTGTGATGTCAGGAGGAAGGGGATCAAATAAAATAAAATACCATTATGTTGGTGCCATACACATACAGTATTAGCTGATGCTATTGTGGGTTTAGCGAAATGCTTGTGTTCCTAGCTCCAACAGTCCAGTAATGTCTACCAATACACAACAATACACACAAATCTAAAAAGGTAAAGAATGGAATTAAGAAATATATAAATATTATGACGAGCAATGTCAGATATGGACAGTATATATGTGAAGAATAGTATATGTACAGCAATATTTAAATAGGTTGGCCTTGACTGGAATACAGTATACGATGCCTTCAGAAAGAATTCAAACCCCTTTACTTTTTCAATTATTTTTATTCTAAAATTGATTAAATATATTTTTCTCTACACACAAACTGCATAATGACTAAGGGAAAATTGGTTTTTAGAACATTTTGTATTAAGACCATTTTCTTTGAGACTTGAGTTTCCATTGATCATCCTTGAGATGTTTCTACAACTTGATTGGAATCCATCTGTGTTAAATTCAATTGATTGGACATGATTTCGAAAGGCATACACCTGTCAATATAAGGTCCGACAGTTGACAGTGGATGTCACAGCAAAAACCAAGCCATGAGGTCAAAGCAATTGTCTGTAGAGCTCCGAGACAGGGTTGAGTTGATGCAAAAATCTGGGAAAGGTACCAAAACATTTCTGCAGCATTGAAGGTCCCCAAGAATACAGTGGCCTCCATCATTCTGAAAGTGAAAAAGTTTGGAACCACCAAGACTCTTCCTAGAGCTAGCACCCTGGTCAAACTGAGCAATCGGGGGAGAAGGGCCATGGTCAAGGAGGTGACCAAGAACCCGTTGATTACTCTGACAGAGCTCCAGAGTTCCTCTGTGGAGATTAAGAACCTCCCAGAAGGAAAACCATCTCTGCAGAACTCCACCAATCAGGCCTTTATGGTAGAGTGGCAAGAAGGAAGCAACTCCTCAGTAAAAGGCACATGAGAGCCTGCTTGGAGTTTGCCAAAAGGCACCTAAAGACTCTCAAAGTACAGAGAGATCCTTGATGAAAACCTGCTCCAGAGCGCTCAGGACCTCAGACTGGGGTGAAGGTTCACCTTCTAAGAGGACAACGACCCTAAGCACACAGCCAAGACAACGCATTTGTGGCTTTGTCTCTGAATGTCATTGATTGGCTCAGCCAGAGCCAGGACTTGAACCAGATCGAACATCTCTGGAGAGATTTGAAAATAGCTGTGCAGCAATGCTCCCCATCCAACCTGACAGAGCTTGAGATGATCTGCAGAGAGGATTGGGAGAAACTCCCCAAAAACAAGTGTGCCAAGCTTGCAGCGTCATACCTAAGAAGTCTCAAGGCTGTAATAGCTGCCAAAGGTGCTTCAACAAAGTACTGTGTAAAGGGTCTGCATACTTATTTAAATGTGATATTTCAGTTTTGTTTTTTTAATACATTTGTATATATATATATATATATATAAAAAAAACTGTTTTTGCTTCGTCATTATTGGGTATTGTGTGTAGATTGATGATGGAAAAAAACAATTTTAACAATTTTAGAATAAGTCTGTGACTTAACAAAATGTGGAAGAAGTTGAGGGGTCTGAATACTTTCTGAATGCACTGTAAACATATGAAGTGAGTAAAACAGTATGTAAACATTATTAAAGTGAACAGTGTTCCATGACTATGTACATAGGGCAGCAGCCTCTAAGGTACAGGGTTGAATAACCGGGTGGTAGCCGGCTAGTGACAGTGACTAAAGTTCAGGGCAGGGCACTAGGCTGAGGCCGGTTAGTGGTGACTATTTAACAGTTTGATGGTCTTGAGATAGAAGCAGTTTTTCAGTCTCTCGGTCCCATCCGGGATGTACTTGTACTGACTGGATGTTGAACAGGCCGTGGCCCGGGTGGCTGAAGTCCTTGATTTTCTTTTTGGCTTTCTTGTGACACTAGGTGCTGTAGTTTTCCTGGAGGGCAGGCAGTGTGCCCCTCGATGACGAGTTGAGCAGATTGCACCACCCTCTGGTTGCGCGGATACTTTTTGCCATACAACTGCGCTGATACAGAATGCTCTCAATGGTGCATTTGTAAAAGTGTGTGAGGGTCTCAGGGGCCGAGCTGTACTTCTTCAGCCTTCTGAGGTAGAAGAGGCGAAGTTGGGCTTTTTCACCACACTGTCTGTGTGGGTGGACCATTTCATATTGTCAGCGATGTGTACAACGAGGAACTTGAAGCTTTCAACCTGCTCCCTCTGCTGCCTCCTAAAGTCCACGATCAGCTCTTTCATTTTGTTGACGTCATGGACGAACAGGGAGTACAGGAGGGGGCTGAGCACGCACCCTTGTGGGGCCTCTGTGTTGAGGATCAGCAAAGTGGAGGTGTTGTTGCCTACTTTCACCATCTAGGGGGTAGCTCAGGAAGTCCAAGACCCAGTTGAACAGGGTGGAGTTCAGACCCATTGCCCCAAGCTTGGAGGTTACTGTGATGTCAGGAGGATGGGGGGGGGGGGGTGTATGTGATGTCAGGAGGAAGTGGGATCTTTTGGGGATTGGGTGGAAAGCCTGTCTGGTGTGGTTCTGGTGGAGGAAAGGTCCATTGTTGAACCAAAGTCAATAGATACACACACCTGACAGAGAAAAGTCACTGTAGTGTAGTGGGAATATAAGGAGCAATCAGTTCAAAGTATAATCGATGGTGATGTGTTGTTACGGGTGGTTGCTGTCGGAGAGGTCAATACGAATCATGATTAAAAATGGTCAAGTTAGTTTTACAGCACAGTTATTGCCAGTTTTCTGCTTCAATTTATAAACAGGAAGTATGTGATTGTCAAGTAATTCTTTAATATATTGACTTAATATGAAGAGAATATAAAGATACAATCACTCTAACTGGAGTTAGTAAAAAAAATGTAACTCTGTATGTTGATGTTTAAAGGCCTGTGAATTATATGTACTGTATAAACGTTCATTTCCAAAATAGATGCTGTGTTTCATCCAGGGATGCAGGCGGTGATGACACCCATACAATCAGTTCATTTAAGAGATGCCGGGCTCTAATCGCTCCTAATCCCACTATAATCCACATGGATATGTCCTCAATATTTCCCCCTCATTTTAGTCCCAAATTAATCTAGGGCACGTGGGTAGATGCTTCAATCACATGAACTAACTCCTCTTGCTCTGGATCATCTTCTAGTCTTTTGAAAGATTTTTCAACTCGGTTCAATTCTCCAGATGAATCTTGATGGTTGTGTTTCTCTTTTTTAAAAGCGTATAGAATTGCTACACTATAAAGGCTGCACGAGGGTTTCTTTCTTAGCCTGTGTGTGTGTGTGTGTGTGTGTGTGTGTGTGTGTGTGTGTGTGTGTGTGTGTGTGTGTGTGTGTGTGTGTGTGTGTGTGTGTGTGTGTGTGTGTGTGTGTGTGTGTGTGTGTGTGTGTGTGTGTGTGTGTGTGTGTGTGTGTGTGTGTGTGTGTGTGTGTGTGTGTGTGTGTGTGTGTGTGTGTGTGTGCGTGCGGAATTGATTTGCAGTAGAAAACTTCAGTTTTCTGCAGTAAACGTACCACAGGGGGGAGAGAACACAGACACATGCTTCCGATTTAACGGTGGAACGCACTGCTCTCAAGGTGTGTTTTGGGATAATGGCTTTCGTAGCTATAGGGAGGAATGAATAACTTAGAATGCTACTTGTTTACTCCTTATCCGCGCTGCAGCAGTAGGACGGGGTTTTGTGTTGTGACAGTGTGAAATGTATATACTAAGTGCTGGAGTTTTGGAAATGTATGTGCCAATATAGCATTCAATAAAATGATATACACTAAATATACAAAAGTATGTGGACACCCCTTCAAATGAGTGGAATCGGCTAATTTCAGCCACACCCGTTGCTGACGTGAATAAAATCGAGCACACAGCTATGCAATCTCCATAGATAAACATTGACAGTAGAATGGCCTTCTTGAATATCTCAGTGACTTTCAACGTGGCAACGTCATAGGATGCCATCTTTCCAACAGGTCAGCATCAACTTACTGCCCTCCTCGGTCAACTGTAAGTGCTGTTATTGTGAAGTGGAAACATCTAGGATGTAGCAGACAAGCTCACAGAACGGTACAGCCGAGTGCTGAGGCGAGTAGCGCGCTAAAATCGTCTGTCTTCAGTTGCAAAATTCACTGCCGAGATCCAAACTGCCACTGGAAGCAACGTCAGTACAATAACTCTTCGTCGTGAGCTCCATGAAATGTGTTTCCATGGCCGAGCAGCCGCACACAAACCTAAAATCTCAATGCACAATGCCAAGCGTCAGCTGCAGTGGTGTAAAGCTCGCCGCCATTGGACTCTGGAGCAGTAGAAACACGTTCTCTGGAGTGATGAATTACGCTTCACCATCTGGCAGTCAGACGGACAAATCTGGGTTTGGCGGATGCCAGATGAACGCTACCTGCCCCAACGCATTGTGCCAACTGTAAAGTTTGGTGAAGGAGCAATAATAGTCTGGGGTTGATTTTAATTGTTCGGGCTAGTTCCCTTATTTCCAGTGAAGGGAAATATTAACGCTACAGCAATGAAATTCCAGATGATTCTGTGCTTCCTGTAACGTCTGAGTCCAACTCACACTCCCAAATACTTAGATCCCACGAACGCAGTCCACATTCCAGCTCACTCTCCAGATCCCACTCACCTGAATTCTAATCAACTGTTCACACACCTGCATGTCATCATCCCACACTAGTTAGTTCAGTTCCTTGCTCCCCATCACTGTGAGGTATTGTTTGTTTTGAGACACACTTTTTCGGAGCTCTGTTTTTTCCCGTCCTTCTCTCCTCCCGTGTATGATAGTTTTTCCTTGCCTGTACTGTTGCCATTTTTGGATACCCCAGTGTATGACCTTCTGCCTGCCCCTGGACCCAGCTACCTGCCTCCTCCTATGGTTTCTTTCATTAAACACCTGCTGCGCTCTGCTTTTGAAACCAGCTCTCTGTCTCCCTCATGTTCATTACACTTCCAGCTTTATGGCAACAGTTTGGGGAAGGCTCTTTCCTGTTTCAGCATGACAATGCCCCTGTGCACAAAGCAAGGTCCATACAGAAATAGTTTTTTTTTTAGATCGGTGTGGAAGAACTTGACTGGCCTGCTCAGAGCCCTGACATCAACCATGTCGAACACCTTTGGGATAAATTGGAATGCCAACTGCGAGCCAGGCCTAATCGCCCAACTTCAGTGGCCGACCTCACTAATGCTCTTGTGGCTGAATGGAAGCAAGTCCCTGCAGCAATGTTCCAACATCTAGTGAAAAGCCATCCCAGAAGAGTGGAGGCTGTTATAGCAGCAAAGGGGGGACCAACTCCATATTAATGCCCATGATTTTGCAATGAGATGTTTGACGAGCAGTTGTCCACATACTTTTGGTCATGTAGTGTATCTAAAACGGTTTGTCGAAATCTGGATATACACTCACCCGCCAGTTTTTTAGGTACACCACCCCATTCACGAAAATGGATCGCTGGACCTAAGCGACTCTGAGCGCGGTAGGATCCAATAAACCAGAAATGGCCTCCTGGGCTTTTCACACACACTAGTGTCTAGCGATTTCCGAGAATGGTGCAACAAAAAAAACACCACGGATGGGCTATTGCAGCAATTTACCACGTCAGGTTCTACACCTATCAGATAAAAACAAGAAGAATCCGCTCCAGTGGGCACGCAATCACCAACACTGGACAATTGAGGAGTGGGAAAACATCTGTCTGGATCAGGAAAGTGAGTTCCGTTTACTTGAGTGCACTGCACAGTCCCTAGACCCAATGGAGCAGATTTGGGATGAGATGGAACGGGCTGTTCGCAGCATGAATGTACCGCCGTCCAATCTGCATCTACTGCGTGATGCCATCACGTCAGCATGGACCAACATCCCTGTGGAAAGTTTCCGACACTTTGTAGAATTCCCCAAAGAATTCAAGCTGTTCTGGAGACAAAGCGGGATCTGACCAGGAACTAAATGGGTGTACCTAATTAACAGTCAGCGGAGTATATTTTCAACATCAAATGCATTTGGACGCAAACTGTTTGAAAACGTTCAAATAAAAGGTGACATTCTGTACTGTCGTCACATACTAAACATTTGATCTCAAATCTAAAATGCTGGAGTATAGAGTCTTCTTCTTCTTCTTCAGTGGTTTAACGTTGAATGTTGAATTACTGCCCCAACTGAACTATAGTATAAGTCCATTACACTTTGTAATACAAAATGGGAAAAGCTGAAAAAATAAAAAAGACAAATATATTTTTGATGACCATACCAACTACCTAGACTCATTAAAACCCACCACCTTATTCCATTACTTTATCTGATCCTACCCCAGGCCAACGACCTGGGAGGACGGGACACCACACCTCAACACTTCTTCTGAAGTCAAATCTCAAATACCCAAAGTACTTTTCTGCAACTGCCACCACAACATCTATTTTCTGTGATTTACACTGAAGTTTTATGAGATATTCTGGGATTACAGTGGCTTGCAAAATTATTCATCCCCCTTGGCGGTTTTCTAATTTTGTTGCATTTCAACCTGCATTTTAAATTGTGTTTTATTTGGACTTCATGTAATGGAGATACACAAAATAGTCCAAATTGGTGAAGTGAAATGAAAAAATGTATATATTTCAAAAAATAATAAATGGAAAAAAATAAATGGAAAAGTGGTGCGTGCATATGTATTCACCCCCTTTGCTATGAAGCTCCGAAATAAGATCTGGTGCAACAAATAACCTTCAGAAGTCACATAATTAGTTAAGTAAAGTCCACTTGTGTGCAATCTAAGTGTCAAATGATCTGTCACATGATCTCAGTATATACACACCTTTTCTGAAAGAGTCTGCAACACCACTAAGCAAGGGGCACCACCAAGCAAGCGGAACCATGAAGAAAAAGGAGCTCTCCAAACAGGTCAGGGACAAAGTTGTGGAGAAGTACCGATCAGGGTTGGGTGAAAAAATATCATAAAAATATCTGAAACTTTGAACATCCCACGGAGCACCATTAAATCCATTATTAAAACATAAAAAGAATATGTCACCAGAACAAACCTGCCAAGAGAGGGCCGCCCACCAAAACTCACGGACCAGGCAAGGAGGGCATTAATCAGAGAGGAAACAAAGAGACCAAAGATAACCCTCAAGGTGCTGCAAAGCTCCACAGCGGAGATTGGAGTATCTGTCCATAGGTCCACTTTAAGCTCTACACTCCACAGAGCTGGGCTTTACGGAAGAGTTGCCAGAAAAATATAAGCAAACACGTTTGGTGTTCGCCAAACGGCATGTGGGAGACACCCAACATATGGAAGAAGGTACTCGGGTAAGATGAAACTAAAATTGAGCTTTTGGCCATCAAGGAAAATGCTATGTCTGGCGCAAACCCAACACCTCTCATCACCCCGAGAACATCATCCCCATGGTGGCAGCATCATGCTGTGGGGATATTTTTCAAGGGCAGAGACTGGAAAACTGGTCAGAATTGAAGGAATGATGGATGGCGCTAAATAGAGGGAAATTCTTGAGGGAAATCTGTTTCAGTCGTCCAGAAATTTGAAACTGGGACAGAGGTTCACCTTCCAGCAGGACAATGACCCTAAGCATACTGCTAAAGCAACACTCGAGTGGTTTAAGGGGAAACATTTAAATGTCTTGGAATGGCCTAGTCAATGCCCAGACCTCAATCCAGTTGAGAATCTGTGGTATGACTTATAGATGGATGGGATCCACTGGTGTACAGCAAACTTGAAGGAGCTGGAGCAGTTTTGCCTTGAAAATGGGCAAAAATCCCAGTGGCTAGATGTGCCAAGCTCATAGAGACATACCCCAAGAGACTTGCAGCTGTAATTGTTGCAAAATGTGGCTTTACAAAGTTTTGACCTTGGGGGGTGAATAGTTATGCACGCTCAAGTTTTTAGTTTTTTTGTCTAATTTCTTGTTTGTTTCACAATAAAAAAATGTTGCATCTTCAAAGTGGTAGGCATGTTGTAAATAAAATGATACAACCCCCCCCAAAAAAAACAATTTTCATTCCAGATAGTAAGGCAACAAAGTAGGAAAAATTCCAAGGGGGGTGAAAACTTCCTCAAGCCACTGTATGTTCCATTTCTGCAGTACAGTTGATAACCATCGCTATGAACCTTAAGAAACCAACCTCACTGAAACATATATCACTCGTTGGCCTATCTCTCGGTCCTGCCACAGATCTACTATTCACAGGGATCCTCTCAGAATCATTCACCCTTGATCCATCCTCCTGTACTTTCTTCACTGCCTTGCAGTTGACATCTTCTGCTCTACTCTGACGCTGGCCACATCAACCTGCCTCTCTCGCACCGGACACCTCCAATCCCTAGCAACATGGCTACCCCTACAGTTGACATCTTCTGCACTACTCTGATGCTGGCCACATCAACCTGCCTCTCTCGCACCGGACACCTCCAATCCCTAGCAACATGGCTACCCCTACAGTTGACACCTTCTGGACTACTCTGACCCTGGCCACATCAACCTGCCTCTCTTGTACCGGACACCTCCAATCCCCAGCAACATGGCTACCCCTACAGTTGACATCTACTGCACTACTCTGACCCTGGCCACATCAACCTGCCTCTCTTGTACCAGACACCTCCAACCCCCAGCAACATGGCTACCCCTACAGTTGACAAACACAACTTTTCCACCAAAACTACATATTCCTCTTGCACACTTCTCACATCTTGGAATCTCCCTCCTACACACTGCTGCGTCATGCCCCTAAACGTGACACCTGAAACACCGCAGTGTGTTCGGCACAAAAGCACTGACAGAATAACTCATACATCCTAAAATGACTTTGTCAGGTGAAGACTCTAAACCAAAACTCAAAAGAACAGACTGTGTCACCTTTGTATAACAACGCTCCACACCGACTCTGGGTTGCACCAAGCGGTGGGCGTCACAAAACCAGGAATCTTCAACTTACTGGTAATTGGTACATCTTAACACTACCCCAGAAATCACTCCCTTCAATGGTGCCGTGTACCTAAGCGCAAAGCAAGATTCATGTCCTTCCACAAGTTGCGTCGTACGGAGCGCCTGCTCCCTCTGATCTGAAGAAACACAAACAAATATCACAAGTCCACCTCGGGTTACCTTCACCAACTCAACAGCACCCACGTTCTATTCCACCCAACCTTAAACTACCTATGGATCAGCCAAAAGGCCAAATTAAATGCTCTTCAAAAATCTCCCTCCCACTGGACAAAAACGTATCTTTATCATCCATCAATGTAAACCTTGGGCTCCGAGCTCCTCACAACACCTTCTACCCCTTCCATTTCATCTCCAGAACTCGAACTGGAGTCCGGCTCACTCTGTTTGAACTTGACGCCAATCTTCCTCGACATACCCTCTCCCTTGTTAATGCTAGCTTCACAAGATCCAAACCCATCCTCTGCCTCCCTCAGTCTTTTCAACCCCCTCTCTCTTTCCCTCCAATCATCCTCCCTTAACCAATTACCCTTCTGAAAATATTAAACTTTTAAGGCCAAAGTCTCTTTTTAGCCTCCTCGAGAGACATGCTAAGCTCTATACTCCCTCCACTTCAAACTCGGCGGAGTATAGGGCCAAAAATAAAATATTCTCTTCACTGTCCAAGTACATACGTTTCTGTTTCTGTCAGTGGAGGACTATCAGCGCAATGAGTACTTATTGACCAAAGTCTTTTCCTCTCCTCCATTCCTCCTCTCCTCCATTTCTCCTCTCCTCCATTTCTCCTCTCCTCTATTCCTCCTCTCCTCCATTCCTCTATTCCTCCTCTCCTCCATTCCTCCTCTCCTCCATTCCTCTATTCCTCCTCTCCTCCATTCCTCCTCTCCTCCATTCCTCTATTCCTCCTCTCCTCCATTCCTCCTCTCCTACATTCCTCCTCTCCTCCATTCCTCCTCTCCTCTATTCATCCTCTCCTCCATTTCTCCTCCCCTCCATTCCTCCTCTCCTCCATTCCTCCATTCATCCTCTCCTCAATTCCTCCTCTCCTCTATTCCTCCTCTCCTCCTCTCCTCCATTCCTCCTCTCCTCCATTCCTCCTCTCCTCTATTCCACCTCTCCTCCATGCCTCCTCTCCTCTATTCCTCCTCTCCTCTAATCCTCCTCTCCTCTATTCCTCCTCTCCTCTATTCCACCTCTCCTCCATTTCTCTTCTCCTCCATTCCTCCTCTCCTCCATTCCTCTCCTCCATTCCTCCTCTCCTCCATTTCTCCTTTCCTCCATTCCTCCTCTCCTCCATTTCTCCTCTCCTCTATTCCTCCTCTCCTCCATGTCTCCTCTCCTCCATTCCTCCTCTCCTCCATTCCTCTCCTCTATTCCTCCTCTCCTCCATTCCTCTCCTCCATTCCTCTCCTCTATTCCTCCTCTCCTCCATTTCTCCTCTCCTCTATTCCACCTCTCCTCCATTCCTCCTCTCATTCAGTAAATACTAGGAATAGATTATCCAGACTGAAAAGAGAAATACGCAAAATAACATTTTGATTTAGAGCAATAAAGAAATTAAATAATGTAGCTGAAAAAAACAGAAACCTTTCAATATATACATTCAAACAGTACTTTAGAACCATTTAAATTAAATAAATTGGATGGTTGTACAGGACTATGGTCGATGAAGGATTCATTCAGTCTATCTTTTCAGACAGAGTATTTATCTAGTCAATATGTCAGTGTATTATGTCTGTTTGTAACAGTGTGTTATATGTGAACATGTGATTGTGTTGTAAATTGTATTAGAATGTTTTAAGGACTCTTGGAAGATTAGTCCAAATGAGGACTAAAAGAGATCCTAATGAAACCAAATCAAATCAAATCCCCGTACCTCTGTATGATGAACCAACCTAGAATCTAAAACTCTCAAATCTTTAACGTATTTTTTCTATGACCAAATCAAAAATGTTTCTTGTCGAAGGAGCAGTTGTCATTTTTTGAACATTTCTTCGAGGCTATGTGAATCTGTCACCAGGATTCTAATGGTGCCAGGCACTCTGGCCACTTTTTCCCTGTCAGCAAACATGTCAAGTGTGACAGGTCAAAGCAGTGACAGACAACAGTGTCCCTCCCAACGGGACAAAATGGTCGAGCCAGCTTTATCACGTTTGTCACTTACTTCTTCTAACACAATCTGAACAGGCAGTTTTTTTGGTTGGGTGACATAAAACTTCAGAATGGTTGAATGTCACCTGTTTTGATGTAACGAGACCATGTTGTTTTCAGTTGAGGTGCCAAACATTTCATATGGTCTCATTGGCTACTCATCTTATTGACCCAGGGCAATGTGTGAAGGCCTATACTATCCATTGCGCGGTCAAAAACACAGAGGAATGGCACATTGTTGAAACTAACAGCATACTGCTGTAACCACCAGATAAAGCAGTCGACTTTATTGGTTGACATTTTAGTAATTTTATTCTCATCCCTAATAGCTGGTACTTTAGCAATATCTACTCTCTCTAGCCTCCACGCATTACACATAAAAAGCTATCATTTGGATTGCAGAGAGACTCATTAGCCTAGCACACACAACTGGCCCTCGTCCATGGCCCCATGGTATGGAGTAGGAGTGAGAGAGACTGGTATTTGGTATTGTATTATGATCCCCATTAGCTGTTGCAAAAGCAGCAGCTACTCTTCCTGGGGGTCCACGCGAAACAGTAAACATGTCATAATACAGAACATTGATAGACAAGAACAGCTCAATGACAGAATTTAAAAAAAAATAATGTTTTGTTAAAGGCACACATAGCTACATATTAATACACACAAACTATCTAGGTGAAATAGGGGAGAGGCGTTGTGCTGTGAGGTGTTGCTTCATCTGTTTTTGGAAACCAGGTTTGCTGTTCATTTTGAGCTCTTCCAATGGTTGAGTTGGTGGGTGACATCGTACAGTCGTGGGTTTGATTCCACGACAGGCCACACCTACTGAATGTAATACTTCCCTGTTTGTCTCTCTGGATGAATGCCGTCTGTTTAATGTCCATATTATGATCATATTACGTGAAAGTGAATGGGTCACACACTGCAACCACACAGATGAGAACAGAACATGCAGCTCCACCATACACTCTGACCCGCTTTAACTTCCCATTTAACCCCCTGCGGCAACAACAACAATAAAAAACACATTACCAAACAATTGAGGATTTCTCTGGGCTGGGTAAAGGTGTGGGAGAAAACTGGGCTGCATCGATTAGCACAATGGACGCCGGGACAAAGGAGGCGCTTTGTTGGTCCGTTTGATGCGCTTTCGTCACTCCATGCCAGGCTTATCTACAGGCCTGCATGATTCCCAGGTGGGACCATGCGAGGCTTGGAACCGCGTGTTTTATTTTTTAAATAACTGTTCCGTTTTCCTGTGTTCCTTTTAGGGACTTGCTGGTTAGTTGTTTATTTAGCTAACAGGCTTTTTCTATCGTAGTATCTGAGATGTTCCTGCTTGCGCTCTCTCTCTTTCCGTTTTCTTTTCACTGATTCCTACACATTCTCTCTCCCTCCCTCCCTCCCTCTTTCTCTCTCTCGCTCCCTCTCCCAAGGCTCACTTTTTCTTCATTTTAGCACCGCTTGATTACATAGTTTGATTATGAAACAATTCTGCAATACCCTGAACAGTGTCAGCTAGAAGAGTATTGGTTTTTGGTCAGTTACAGATCATATTGACAGGTCATCTGTTCACAGCTGAGGGGGCGGCGGTTTCCACTGGCCCGCTGAACCAAAAGCACATTGTTTTGCTGTATTTCCCACATCTCCTATTGAAGTGGCTGAGATCATATTACGCTCTCTGATGCATAGCCGTTTCCATGTTGGGGCTTGAGTTTACAGCATGTACCATCTATCTCCTGTCCTCTTGTTCTATCATCTATCTCCTGTCCTCTTGTTCTATCATCTCTCTCCTGTCCTCTCTTCTCTCTATCATCTCTCTCCTGTCCTCTTGTTCTATCATCTCTCTCCTGTCCTCTCTTCTCTCTATCATCTCTCTCCTGTCCTCTTGTTATATCATCTCTCTCCTGTCCTCTTGTTCTATCATCTCTCTCCTGTCCTCTCTTCTCTCTATCATCTCTCTCCTGTCCTCTTGTTCTATCATCTCTCTCCTGTCCTCTTGTTCTATCATCTCTCTCCTGTCCTTTCTTCTCTCTATCATCTCTCTCCTGTCCTCTTGTTCTATCATCTCTCTCCTGTCCTCTCTTCTCTCTATCATCTCTCTCCTGTCCTCTTGTTATATCATCTCTCTCCTGTCCTCTTGTTCTATCATCTCTCTCCTGTCCTCTCTTCTCTCTATCATCTCTCTCCTGTCCTCTTGTTCTATCATCTCTCTCCTGTCCTCTCTTCTCTCTATCATCTCTCTCCTGTCCTTTTGTTATATCATCTCTCTCCTGTCCTCTCTTCTCTCTATCATCTCTCTCCTGTCCTCTTGTTCTATCATCTCTCTCCTGTCCTCTCTTCTCTCTATCATCTCTCTCCTGTCCTCTTGTTATATCATCTCTCTCCTGTCCTCTTGTTCTATCATCTCTCTCCTGTCCTCTCTTCTCTCTATCATCTCTCTCCTGTCCTCTTGTTCTATCATCTCTCTCCTGTCCTCTTGTTCTATCATCTCTCTCCTGTCCTCTCTTCTCTCTATCATCTCTCTCCTGTCCTCTTGTTCTATCATCTCTCTCCTGTCCTCTCTTCTCTCTATCATCTCTCTCCTGTCCTCTTGTTATATCATCTCTCTCCTGTCCTCTTGTTCTATCATCTCTCTCCTGTCCTCTCTTCTCTCTATCATCTCTCTCCTGTCCTCTTGTTCTATCATCTCTCTCCTGTCCTCTCTTCTCTCTATCATCTCTCTCCTGTCCTTTTGTTATATCATCTCTCTCCTGTCCTCTCTTCTCTCTATCATCTCTCTCCTGTCCTCTTGTTCTATCATCTCTCTCCTGTCCTCTCTTCTCTCTATCCTCTCTCTCCTGTCCTCTTGTTATATCATCTCTCTCCTGTCCTCTTGTTCTATCATCTCTCTCCTGTCCTCTCTTCTCTCTATCATCTCTCTCCTGTCCTCTTGTTCTATCATCTCTCTCATGTCCTCTCTTCTCTCTATCATCTCTCTCCTGTCCTCTTGTTCTATCATCTCTCTCCTGTCCTCTCTTCTCTCTATCATCTCTCTCCTGTCCTCTTGTTATATCATCTATCTCCTGTCCTCTTGTTATATCATCTCTCTCCTGTCCTCTTGTTCCATCATCTCTCTCCTGTCCTCTTGTTCTATCATCTCTCTCCTGTCCTCTTGTTCCATCATCTTTCTCCTGTCCTCTTGTTCTATCATCTCTCTCCTCTCCTCTCTTCTCTCTATCATCTCTCTCCTGTCCTCTTGTTCTATCATCTCTCTCCTGTCCTCTTGTTCTATCATCTCTCTCCTGTCCTTTCTTCTCTCTATCATCTCTCTCCTGTCCTCTTGTTCTATCATCTCTCTCCTGTCCTCTCTTCTCTCTATCATCTCTCTCCTGTCCTCTTGTTATATCATCTCTCTCCTGTCCTCTTGTTCTATCATCTCTCTCCTGTCCTCTCTTCTCTCTATCATCTCTCTCCTGTCCTCTTGTTCTATCATCTCTCTCCTGTCCTCTCTTCTCTCTATCATCTCTCTCCTGTCCTTTTGTTATATCATCTCTCTCCTGTCCTCTCTTCTCTCTATCATCTCTCTCCTGTCCTCTTGTTCTATCATCTCTCTCCTGTCCTCTCTTCTCTCTATCATCTCTCTCCTGTCCTCTTGTTATATCATCTCTCTCCTGTCCTCTTGTTCTATCATCTCTCTCCTGTCCTCTCTTCTCTCTATCATCTCTCTCCTGTCCTCTTGTTCTATCATCTCTCTCCTGTCCTCTTGTTCTATCATCTCTCTCCTGTCCTCTCTTCTCTCTATCATCTCTCTCCTGTCCTCTTGTTCTATCATCTCTCTCCTGTCCTCTCTTCTCTCTATCATCTCTCTCCTGTCCTCTTGTTATATCATCTCTCTCCTGTCCTCTCTTCTCTCTATCATCTCTCTCCTGTCCTCTTGTTCTATCATCTCTCTCCTGTCCTCTCTTCTCTCTATCATCTCTCTCCTGTCCTCTTGTTATATCATCTCTCTCCTGTCCTCTTGTTCTATCATCTCTCTCCTGTCCTCTCTTCTCTCTATCATCTCTCTCCTGTCCTCTTGTTCTATCATCTCTCTCCTGTCCTCTCTTCTCTCTATCATCTCTCTCCTGTCCTTTTGTTATATCATCTCTCTCCTGTCCTCTCTTCTCTCTATCATCTCTCTCCTGTCCTCTTGTTCTATCATCTCTCTCCTGTCCTCTCTTCTCTCTATCATCTCTCTCCTGTCCTCTTGTTATATCATCTCTCTCCTGTCCTCTTGTTCTATCATCTCTCTCCTGTCCTCTCTTCTCTCTATCATCTCTCTCCTGTCCTCTTGTTCTATCATCTCTCTCCTGTCCTCTCTTCTCTCTATCATCTCTCTCCTGTCCTCTTGTTATATCATCTATCTCCTGTCCTCTTGTTATATCATCTCTCTCCTGTCCTCTTGTTCCATCATCTCTCTCCTGTCCTCTTGTTCTATCATCTATCTCCTGTCCTCTTGTTCTATCATCTCTCTCCTGTCCTCTTGAAATATCAAATTATCCTGTCCTCTTGTTCTATAATATCTCTCTTATCCTCTGATCTCTCTATCATCTCTGTCCTGTCCCCTTTTTCTATCATCTCTCTCCTGTCCTCTTGTTCCATCATCTCTCTCCTGTCCTCTTGTTCCATCATCTCTGTCCTGTCCCCTTTTTCTATCATCTCTCTCCTGTCCTCTTGTTCCATCATCTCTCTCCTGTCCTCTTGTTCCATCATCTCTCTCCTGTCCTCTTGTTCCATCATCTCTCCCCTGTCCTCTTGTTCCATCATCTGTCCCCTGTCCTCTTGTTCTATCATCTCTCTCCTGACCTCTTGTTATATCATCTCTCTCCTGTCCTCTCTTCTCTATATCATCTCTCTCCTGTCCTCTTGTTCTATCATCTCTCTCCTGTCCTCTTGTTCCATCATCTCTCTCCTGTCCTCTTGTTATATCATCTCTCTCCTGTACTCTTGTTCTATCATCTATCTCCTGTCCTCTTGTTATATCATCTCTCTCCTGTCCTATCTTCTCTCTATCATCTCTCTCCTGTCCTCTTGTTATATCATCTCTCTCCTGTCCTCTTGTTCTATCATCTCTCTCCTGTCCTCTTGTTCCATCATCTGTCCCCTGTCCTCTTGTTCTATCATCTCTCTCCTGTCCTCTTGTTCTATCATCTCTCTCCTGTCCTCTCTTCTCTCTATCATCTCTCTCCTGTCCTCTTGTTCTATCATCTCTCTCCTGTCTTCTTCTTCTATCATCTCTCTCCTGTCCTCTCTTCTCTATATCATCTCTCTCCTGTCCTCTTGTTATATCATCTCTCTCCTGTACTCTTGTTCTATCATCTATCTCCTGTCCTCTTGTTATATCATCTCTCTCCTGTCCTATCTTCTCTCTATCATCTCTCTCCTGTCCTCTTGTTATATCATCTCTCTCCTGTCCTCTTGTTCTATCATCTCTCTCCTGTCCTCTTGTTCCATCATCTGTCCCCTGTCCTCTTGTTCTATCATCTCTCTCCTGTCCTCTTGATATATAATTTCTCTCCTGTCCTCTCTTCTCTTTATCATCTCTCTCCTGTCCTCTTGTTCTATCATCTCTCTCCAGTCCTCTTGTTCTATCAAATTATCCTGTCCTCTTGTTCTATAATATCTCTCTTATCCTCTGATCTCTCTATCATCTCTCTCCTGTCCCCTTTTTCTATCATCTCTCTCATGTCCTCTTGTTCTATCATCTCTCTCCTGTCCTCTTGTTCTATCATCTCTCTCCTGTCCTCTTGTTCCATCATCTCTCCCCTGTCCTCTTGTTCTATCATCTCTCTCCTGTCTTCTTCTTCTATCATCTCTCTCCTGTCCTCTCTTCTCTCTATCATCTCTCTCCTGTCCTCTTGTTCTATCATCTCTCTCCTGTCCTCTTGTTCCATCATCTCTCCCCTGTCCTCTTGTTCCATCATCTGTCCCCTGTCCTCTTGTTCCATCATCTCTCCCCTGTCCTCTTGATATATAATTTCTCTCCTGTCCTCTCTTCTCTTTATCCTCTCTCTCCTGTCCTCTTGTTCTATCATCTATCTCCTGTCCTCTTGTTCTATCATCTCTCTCCTGTCCTCTTGAAATATCAAATTATCCTGTCCTCTTGTTCTATAATATCTCTCTTATCCTCTGATCTCTCTATCATCTCTGTCCTGTCCCCTTTTTCTATCATCTCTCTCCTGTCCTCTTGTTCTATCATCTCTCTCCTGTCCTCTTGTTCCATCATCTCTCTCCTGTCCTCTTGTTCCATCATCTCTCCCCTGTCCTCTTGTTCCATCATCTGTCCCCTGTCCTCTTGTTCTATCATCTCTCTCCTGACCTCTTGTTATATCATTTCTCTCCTGTCCTCTCTTCTCTATATCATCTCTCTCCTGTCCTCTTGTTCTATCATCTCTCTCCTGTCCTCTTGTTCCATCATCTCTCTCCTGTCCTCTTGTTATATCATCTCTCTCCTGTACTCTTGTTCTATCATCTATCTCCTGTCCTCTTGTTATATCATCTCTCCTGTCCTCTCTTCTCTCTATCATCTCTCTCCTGTCCTCTTGTTATATCATCTCTCTCCTGTCCTCTTGTTCTATCATCTCTCTCCTGTACTCTTGTTCCATCATCTCTCTCCTGTCCTCTTGTTCTATCATCTCTCTCCTGTCCTCTTGTTCTATCATCTCTCTCCTGTCCTCTCTTCTCTCTATCATCTCTCTCATGTCC
The DNA here is from genome assembly GCF_045679555.1 of Salvelinus alpinus. NCBI lineage: Eukaryota > Metazoa > Chordata > Actinopteri > Salmoniformes > Salmonidae > Salvelinus > Salvelinus alpinus. The sequence goes on from NC_092119.1 coordinate 10,243,231, forward strand.
TCTTGTTCTATCATCTCTCTCCTGTCTTCTTCTTCTATCATCTCTCTCCTGTCCTCTCTTCTCTATATCATCTCTCTCCTGTCCTCTTGTTCTATCATCTCTCTCCTGTCCTCTTGTTCCATCATCTCTCTCCTGTCCTCTTGTTCTATCAAATTATCCTGTCCTCTTGTTCTATAATATCTCTCTTATCCTCTGATCTCTCTATCATCTCTCTCCTGTCCCCTTTTTCTATAATCTCTCTCCTTTCCTCTTGTTCTATCATCTATCTCCTGTCCTCTTGTTCCATCATCTCTCCCCTGTCCTCTTGTTCCATCATCTGTCCCCTGTCCTCTTGTTCCATCATCTCTCCCCTGTCCTCTTGATATATAATTTCTCTCCTGTCCTCTCTTCTCTTTATCATCTCTCTCCTGTCCTCTTGTTCTATCATCTCTCTCCAGTCCTCTTGTTCTATCAAATTATCCTGTCCTCTTGTTCTATAATATCTCTCTTATCCTCTGATCTCTCTATCATCTCTCTCCTGTCCCCTTTTTCTATCATCTCTCTCATGTCCTCTTGTTCTATCATCTCTCTCCTGTCCTCTTGTTCTATCATCTCTCTCCTGTCCTCTTGTTCCATCATCTCTCCCCTGTCCTCTTGTTCTATCATCTCTCTCCTGTCTTCTTCTTCTATCATCTCTCTCCTGTCCTCTCTTCTCTCTATCATCTCTCTCCTGTCCTCTTGTTCTATCATCTCTCTCCTGTCCTCTTGTTCCATCATCTCTCCCCTGTCCTCTTGTTCCATCATCTGTCCCCTGTCCTCTTGTTCCATCATCTCTCCCCTGTCCTCTTGATATATAATTTCTCTCCTGTCCTCTCTTCTCTTTATCATCTCTCTCCTGTCCTCTTGTTCTATCATCTATCTCCTGTCCTCTTGTTCCATCATCTCTCTCCTGTCCTCTTTATATATAATTTCTCTCCTGTCCTCTCTTCTCTTTATCATCTCTCTCCTGTCCTCTTGTTCTATCATCTATCTCCTGTCCTCTTGTTCTATCATCTCTCTCCTGTCCTCTTGAAATATCAAATTATCCTGTCCTCTTGTTCTATAATATCTCTCTTATCCTCTGATCTCTCTATCATCTCTCTCCTGTCCTCTTGTTCTATCATCTATCTCCTGTCCTCTTGTTCCATCATCTCTCCCCTGTCCTCTTGTTCCATCATCTGTCCCCTGTCCTCTTGTTCCATCATCTCTCCCCTGTCCTCTTGATATATAATTTCTCTCCTGTCCTCTCTTCTCTTTATCATCTCTCTCCTGTCCTCTTGTTCTATCATCTCTCTCCAGTCCTCTTGTTCTATCAAATTATCCTGTCCTCTTGTTCTATAATATCTCTCTTATCCTCTGATCTCTCTATCATCTCTCTCCTGTCCCCTTTTTCTATCATCTCTCTCATGTCCTCTTGTTCTATCATCTCTCTCCTGTCCTCTTGTTCTATCATCTCTCTCCTGTCCTCTTGTTCCATCATCTCTCCCCTGTCCTCTTGTTCTATCATCTCTCTCCTGTCTTCTTCTTCTATCATCTCTCTCCTGTCCTCTCTTCTCTCTATCATCTCTCTCCTGTCCTCTTGTTCTATCATCTCTCTCCTGTCCTCTTGTTCCATCATCTCTCCCCTGTCCTCTTGTTCCATCATCTGTCCCCTGTCCTCTTGTTCCATCATCTCTCCCCTGTCCTCTTGATATATAATTTCTCTCCTGTCCTCTCTTCTCTTTATCATCTCTCTCCTGTCCTCTTGTTCTATCATCTATCTCCTGTCCTCTTGTTCCATCATCTCTCTCCTGTCCTCTTGATATATAATTTCTCTCCTGTCCTCTCTTCTCTTTATCATCTCTCTCCTGTCCTCTTGTTCTATCATCTGTCCCCTGTCCTCTCTTCTCTCTATCATCTCTCTCCTGTCCTCCTGTTCTTTCATCTCTCTCCTGTCCTCTCTTCTCTCTATCATCTCTCCTGTCCTCTTGTTCTATAGCCTAGGCATCCCGCTAGTGGGAAAACTTCCGGTGAAACTGGAGGGAGCGCCAATCAAATAATTAACATAAAAATTATGGATATTAAACATTTAGGTATGTACATTCAAGTGTTTTATATCGGTTGAAAGCTTACATTATTGTTAATCTAACTGCACTGTCTGATTTATAGTAGCTATTACAGCGAAAGCATGCCATGGCATTGTTTGAGGACAGCGCCCCACATCAAAATATTTTTCCACCGGCACAGATTTCATAAATTCACAAATTGCGATTAAATATTCACATACTTTTTGAAAATCTTCCTCTGATTTGTCATCCAAAGGGTCCCAGCTGTAAAATGTAGTGTTGTTTTGTTAGATAAAATCCTTCTTTATATCCCAAAAAGTCTGTTTAGTAGGCGCAACCAATTTGAGTAATCAACTCGTTCAACATGCAGAGAAAGAAATCCGAAAATCTACCCCAACATTTTTTTTCAACAAGTCAAAATACATTTCTATTTACTCCTCAGATACCCTAAAATGTAATCAAACTATAATATTTCTTACGGAAAGAAGTATGTTAATAGGAAACCAATGTTAGCAGGTGCGTCTTGTCTTCATGGCGCGCCCAAACACAAATTTCAAAGACTGTTCCCCGTACTAAAACTGATATTTCTTAATCATTTTGGAAGATATAAGCAGCCTGAAACCTTGAACATAGACTGCTGACACCCTGTGGAAGCCATAGGAATTGCATCCTTGGAGCTAGAATTTAGTATGTCCCTATACTTTCTATTAAAAGAGCATGGTCTCTCAACAAATAATAAATTCCGGTGGGTTTTTCTTTGGATTTTCGCCTACCATATCTATTGTTTTATTTTCTCTTACATTATTTTAACATTTCCACATATTTCAAAGTGTTTTCTTTCCAATGGTACCAATTATATGCATATCCTGGCTTCAGGGCCTGATCAACAGGCAGTTTACTTTGGGCACGTCAATCAGGTGGAAATTGAGAAAAAGGAGCCCTAAGAAGATCTATCATCTATGTCCTCTCTTCTTGTTCTATCATCTCTCCTGTCCTCTTGTTCTATCATCTCTCTCCAGTCTTCTTGTTCTATCATCTCTCTCCAGTCCTCTTGTTCTATCAAATTCTCCTGTCCTCTTGTTCTATCATCTCTCTCCTATCCTCTTGTTCTATCATCTCTCCAGTCCTCTTGTTCTATCATCTCTCTCCAGTCCTCTTGTTCTATCATCTCTCTCCAGTCCTCTTGTTCTATCATCTCTCTCCAGTCCTCTTGTTCTATCATCTCTCTCCAGTCCTCTTGTTCTATCATCTCTCTCCAGTCCTCTTGTTCTATCATCTCTCTCCAGTCCTCTTGTTCTATCATCTCTCTCCAGTCCTCTTGTTCTATCATCTCTCTCCAGTCCTCTTGTTCTATCATCTCTCTCCAGTCCTCTTGTTCTATCATCTCTCTCCAGTCCTCTCTTCTCTCTATCATCTCTCTCCTGTCCTCTCTTCTCTCTATCATCTCTCTCCTGTCCTCTGTTCTCTCTATCATCTCTCTCCAGTCCTCTTGTTATATCATCTCTCTCCTGTCCTCTTGTTCTATCAAATTCTCCTGTCCTCTTGTTCTATCATCTCTGTCCTGTCCTCGCCACTATTACACCGTGTCTGTTCCTCTTTCTAGACATCTTAAGTCTGGTTTACAGTTAATCTATTGACATTTCTGTGGACAGTGGTGGCAGCGACATGTCTGTAGACAGTGGTGGCAGTGACATGTCTGGTTTCATTGGTGGCAGTGACATGTCTGTGGACAGTGATGGCAGTGACATGTCTGTATACAGTTGTGACAGTGACATGTCGGTATACAGTTGTGACAGTGACATGTCTGTAGACAGTGGTGGCAGTGACATGTCTGTAGACATTGGTGGCAGTGACATGTTTGTAGACAGTGGTGTCTGTAGACAGTCTTTATTGTCAATCTCCCTTCCTACTTCCCTCCTTCCCTCCTTCCCTCCTTTCCTCCCTCTCTGTATTTTCATGGAGTGGAGTGATTCAGTCACATACTGTGAGAAGTTATAGTTTTCGCTGCAATGTGGCACACAAACAAACACACACACACACACACACACACACACACACACACACACACACACACACACACACACACACACACACACACACACACACACACACACACACACACACACACACACACACACACACACACACACACACACACACACACACACACACACACAGCGATGGGAGATGGATGGAGCATCATACCCATAACTGACTTATTCAGTTCAGGTGGGCCGTATGACTGATGATGTCATAAATCCAAGTGAATTGAATAAATGTGAGTTTTCACCACGAGTGCACAAGGTGCTGTTGGGAAGAACTTCATTTTGCTGTATGTTTTTTTTTCCTCTGTCTGCCTCTCTCATTCCGTTTTGCTCTCTTCGTTTAGCTCTGTTTCACATCTCTCTCACTATAAATCACTTTGTTCATTGTGTGTGTGTGTGTGTGTGTGTGTTTGTTGTGTGTGTGTGTGTGTGTGTGTGTGTGTGTGTGTGTGTGTGTGTGTGTGTGTGTGTGTGTGTGTGTGTGTGTGTGTGTGTGTGTGTGTGTGTGTGTGTGTGTGTGTGTGTGTGTGTGTGTGTGTGTGTGTGTGTGTGTGTGTGTGTGTGTGTGTGTGCCCAGTGACACGAGCCTACCTGACAAGCTAAATAACTTCTATGCTCGCTTCGAGGCCTGGTAACCCTGAAACATGCATGAGAGAATTAGATGTTCCGGACAACTGTGTGATCGCGCTCTCCGCAGCCGATGTGAGTAAGACCTTTAAACAGGTCAACATTCACAAGGCCGCAGGGCCAGGCGGATTACCAGGACGTGTATTTTAAACATGCGCTGACCAACTGGCAAGTGTCTTCACTGACATTTTCAACCTGAGTCTGTAATACCAACATGTTTCAAGCAGACCGCCATAGTCCCTGTTCCCAAGAACATTAAGGTAACCTGCGTAAATGACTACCGACCAGTAGCGGCTCACGTCTGTAGCAATAAAATGCTTTGAAAATATGGTCATGGCTTACATCAGCACCATTATTCCAGAAACCCTAGACCCGTTCCAATTTGCATACCACACCAACAAATCCACAGATGAGCAAACTCTATTGCACTCCACACTGCCCTTTCCCAGCTGGACAAAAGGAACACTTATGTGAGAATGCTGTTCATTGACTACAGCTCAGCGTTCAACACCATAGTGCTCTCAAAGCTCATCACCAAGCTAAGGATCCTGGGACTAAACACCTCCCTCTGCAACTGGATCCTGGACTTCCTGACGGGCCGCCCCCAGGTGGTAAGAGTAGGTAACAATACATCCGCCACACTGATCCTCAATACAGGGGCCCCTCAGGGGTGCGTGCTCAGCCCCCTCCTCTACTCCCTGTTCCCTGTTCAATCATGACTGCACAACCAGGCACAATGCCAACACTATCATTAAGTTTACCGATGACATCAGTGGTAGGCCTGAGCACCGACAACAATGAGACAGCCTAAATGGAGGAGGTCAGAGACTTGACCGTGTGGTGCAAGGACAACAACCTCTCCCTCAACGTGATCAAGACAAAGGAGATGATTGTTGAATACAGGAAAAGGAGGACCGAGCACACCCCCATTCTCATCGACGGGGCTGTAGTGGAGCAGGTTGAGAGTTTCAAATTATTTGGTGTCCACATCACCAACAAACTAACATTGTTCAAGCACACCAAGACAGTTGTGAAGAGGGCACGACAAAACCTATTCCCTCTCAGGAGACTGAAAAGATTTGGCATGGGTCCTCAGATCCTTAAAAAGTTTTACAGCTGCACCATCGAGAGCATCCTGACGGGTTGCATCACTGCTTGGTATGGCAACTGCTCGGCCTTTGACAGCAAGGCACTACAGAGAGTATTGCGTATGCCCCAGTACATCCCTGGAGACAAGCTTCCTGCCATCCGGGACCTCTATACCAGGCGGTGTCAGAGGAAGTCCCTAGAAAAATGTCAAACACTCCAGCCCCCCTGGTGATACACTGTTCTCTCTGAAACCGCACGGCAAGCGGTACCGGAGCACCAAGTCTAGGTCCAAGAGGCTTCTAAATAGCTTCTACCCCCAAGCCATAAGACTCCTGAACAGTGAATCAAATAGCTACCCAGACTTTTTGCGTTGCCTACCCCCCCACGCTGCTGCTCGTCTCTGTTATTATCTATGCATAGCCACTTTAATACCTCTTCCTACGTGTACATAATTACCTCAATTACCTCGACACCGGTGCCCCCGCACATTGACTCTGTACCGGTACCTCCTGTATATCTTTAATTATTTGTTATTCTTACCTCTTACTTTTTTGGGGTATTTTATTAAAACTGCATTGTTGGCTAAGGGCTTGTAAGTAAACATTTCACTGTAAGGTCTACACCTTTTGTATTCGCCGCATGTGACAAATAAAATGTGATTTAAATGGATTTATACCACAGGTCAGTATAGTCTACCAGTCTAACTTGTACTATACCACAGGTCATTATAGTCTACCAGTCTAACTTTTACTATACCACAGGTCATTATAGTCTACCAGTCTAACTAACTTTTACTATACCACAGGTCAATATAATCTAACAGTCTAACTTTTACTATACCACAGGTCATTATAGTCATTATAGTAAAAGTTAGACTGGTAGACTATACTGACCTGTGGTATAGTAAAAGTTAGTTAGACTGGTAGACTATACTGACCTGTGGTATAGTAAAAGTTAGTTAGACTGGTAGACTATACAGACCTGTGGTATAGTAAAAGTTAGTTAGACTGGTAGACTCCACTGACCTGTGGTATAGTAAAAGTTAGTTAGACTGGTATACTATACTGACCTGTGGTATAGTAAAAGTTAGTTAGACAGGTAGACTATACTGACCTGTGGTATAGTAAAAGTTAGACTGGTAGACTATACAGACCCGTGGTATAGTAAAAGTTAGTTAGACTGGTAGACTATACTGACCTGTGGTATAGTAAAAGTTAGTTAGACTGGTAGACTCTACTGACCTGTGGTATAGTAAAAGTTAGTTAGACTGGTAGACTATACTGACCTGTGGTATAGTAAAAGTTAGACTGGTAGACTATACTGACCTGTGGTATAGTAAAAGTTAGACTGGTAGACTATAGTGACCTGTGGTATAGTAAAAGTTAGTTAGACTGGAAGTCTATACAGACCTGTGGTATAGTAGAAGTTAGTTAGACTGGTAGACTATACTGACTTGTGGTATAGAAAACGTTAGTTAGACTGGTAGACTATAAAGACCTGTGGTTTAGTAAAAGTTAGACTGGTAGACTATACAGACCTGTGGTATAGTAAAAGTTAATTAGACTGGTAGACTATACTGACCTGTGGTATAGTAAAAGTTAGACTGGTAGACTATAATGACCTGTGTTATCGTAAAGGTTAGTTAGACTGGTAGACTATACAGACCTGTGGTATAGTAAAAATTAGCTAGACTGGTAGACTATAATGACCTGTGGTATCGTAATGGTTAGTTAGACTGGTAGACTATACAGACCTGTGATACAGTAAAAGTTAATTAGACTGGTAGACTATAATGACATGTGGTATAGTAAAAGTTAGTTAGACTGTTAGACTATACTGACCTGTGGTATAGTAAAAGTTAGACTGGTAGACTACACAGACCTGTGGTATAGTAAAAGTTAGACTGGTAGACTATACAGACCTGTGGTATAGTAAAAGTTAGACTGGTAGACTATAATGACCTGTGGTATAGTAAAAGTTAGACTGGTAGACTACACAGACCTGTGGTATAGTAAAAGTTAGTTAGACTGGTAGACTATACTGACCTGTGGTATAGTAATAGTTAGACTGGTAGACTATACAGACATGTGGTATAGTAAAAGTTAGTTAGACTGGTAGACTATACTGACCTGTGGTATATTAAAAGTTAGTTAGGCTGGTAGACTATAATGACCTGTGGTATAGTAAAAGTTAGTTAGACTGGTAGACTATACTGACCTGTGGTATAGTAAAAGTTAGTTAGACTGGTAGACTATACAGACCTGTTGTATAGTACAAGTTAGACTGGTAGACAATAATGACCTGTGGTATAGTAAAAGTTAGTTAGACTGGTAGACTATATTGACCTGTGGTATAGTAAAAGTTAGACTGGTAGACTATACAGACCTTTGGTATAGTACAAGTTAGACTGGTAGACTATACTGACCTGTGGTATAGTAAAAGTTAGTTAGACAGGTAGACTATATTGACCTGTGGTATAGTAAAAGTTAGTTAGACTGGTAGACTATATTGACCTGTGGTATAGTAAAAGTTAGACTGGTAGACTATACAGACCTGTGGTATAGTGAAAGTTAGTTAGACTGGTAGACTATAATGACCTGTGGTATAGTAAAAGTTAGTTAGACTGGTAGACTATATTGACCTGTGGTATAGTAAAAGTTAGTTAGACTGGTAGACTATATTGACCTGTGGTAGAGTAAAAGTTAGTTAGGCTGGTAGACTATATTGACCTGTGGTATAGTAAAAGTTAGTTAGACTGGTAGACTATATTGACCTGTGGTATAGTAAAAGTTAGACTGGTAGACTATACAGACCTGTGGTATAGTACAAGTTAGACTGGTAGACTATACTGACCTGTGGTATAGTAAAAGTTAGACTGGTAGACTATACAGACCTGTGGTATAGTAAAAGTTAGACTGGTAGACTATAATGACCTGTGGTATAGTAAAAGTTAGACTGGTAGACTACACAGACCTGTGGTATAGTAAAAGTTAGTTAGACTGGTAGACTATACTGACCTGTGGTATAGTAATAGTTAGACTGGTAGACTATACTGACCTGTGGTATAGTAATAGTTAGACTGGTAGACTATACAGACATGTGGTATAGTAAAAGTTAGTTAGACTGGTAGACTATACTGACCTGTGGTATATTAAAAGTTAGTTAGGCTGGTAGACTATAATGACCTGTGGTATAGTAAAAGTTAGTTAGACTGGTAGACTATACTGACCTGTGGTATAGTAAAAGTTAGTTAGACTGGTAGACTATACAGACCTGTGGTATAGTACAAGTTAGACTGGTAGACTATACTGACCTGTGGTATAGTAAAAGTTAGACTGGTAGACTATACAGACCTGTGGTATAGTACAAGTTAGACTGGTAGACTATACTGACCTGTGGTATAGTAAAAGTTAGTTAGACTGGTAGACTATATTGACCTGTGGTATAGTAAAAGTTAGTTAGACTGGTAGACTATATTGACCTGTGGTATAGTAAAAGTTAGACTGGTAGACTATAAAGACCTGTGGTAGAGTAAAAGTTAGACTGGTAGACTATACTGACCTGTGGTATAGTAAAAGTTAGACTGGTAGACTATAAAGACCTGTGGTAGAGTAAAAGTTAGTTAGGCTGGTAGACTATATTGACCCTTCCTGTGGTATAGTAAAAGTTAGTTAGACTGGTAGACTATAATGACCTGTGGTATAGTAAAAGTTAGACTGGTAGACTATAAAGACCTGTGGTAGAGTAAAAGTTAGACTGGTAGACTATACTGACCTGTGGTATAGTAAAAGTTAGACTGGTAGACTATACAGACCTGTGGTATAGTAAAAGTTAGACTGGTAGACTATAATGACCTGTGGTATAGTAAAAGTCAGTTAGACTGGTAGACTATACTGACCTGTGGTATAGTAAAAGTTAGACTGGTAGACTCTAATGACCTGTGGTATAGTAAAAGTTAGACTGGTAGACTCTAATGACCTGTGGTATAGTAAAAGTTAGACTGGTAGACTCTACTGACCTGTGGTATAGTAAATGTTAGTTAGACTGGTAGACTCAACTGACCTGTTGTATAGTACAAGTTAGACTGGTAGACTATACTGACCTGTGGTATAGTAAAAATTAGACTGGTAGACTATACTGACATGTGGTATAGTAAAAGTTAGTTAGACTGGTAGACTATACTGACCTGTGGTATAGTAAAAGTTAGACTGGTAGACTATACAGACCCGTGGTATAGTAAAAGTTAGTTAGACTGGTAGACTATACTGACCTGTGGTATAGTAAAAGTTAGTTAGACTGGTAGACTCTACTGACCTGTGGTATAGTAAAAGTTAGTTAGACTGGTAGACTATACTGACCTGTGGTATAGTAAAAGTTAGACTGGTAGACTATACTGACCTGTGGTATAGTAAAAGTTAGACTGGTAGACTATAGTGACCTGTGGTATAGTAAAAGTTAGTTAGACTGGAAGTCTATACAGACCTGTGGTATAGTAGAAGTTAGTTAGACTGGTAGACTATACTGACTTGTGGTATAGAAAACGTTAGTTAGACTGGTAGACTATAAAGACCTGTGGTTTAGTAAAAGTTAGACTGGTAGACTATACAGACCTGTGGTATAGTAAAAGTTAATTAGACTGGTAGACTATACTGACCTGTGGTATAGTAAAAGTTAGACTGGTAGACTATAATGACCTGTGTTATCGTAAAGGTTAGTTAGACTGGTAGACTATACAGACCTGTGGTATAGTAAAAATTAGCTAGACTGGTAGACTATAATGACCTGTGGTATCGTAATGGTTAGTTAGACTGGTAGACTATACAGACCTGTGATACAGTAAAAGTTAATTAGACTGGTAGACTATAATGACATGTGGTATAGTAAAAGTTAGTTAGACTGTTAGACTATACTGACCTGTGGTATAGTAAAAGTTAGACTGGTAGACTACACAGACCTGTGGTATAGTAAAAGTTAGACTGGTAGACTATACAGACCTGTGGTATAGTAAAAGTTAGACTGGTAGACTATAATGACCTGTGGTATAGTAAAAGTTAGACTGGTAGACTACACAGACCTGTGGTATAGTAAAAGTTAGTTAGACTGGTAGACTATACTGACCTGTGGTATAGTAATAGTTAGACTGGTAGACTATACAGACATGTGGTATAGTAAAAGTTAGTTAGACTGGTAGACTATACTGACCTGTGGTATATTAAAAGTTAGTTAGGCTGGTAGACTATAATGACCTGTGGTATAGTAAAAGTTAGTTAGACTGGTAGACTATACTGACCTGTGGTATAGTAAAAGTTAGTTAGACTGGTAGACTATACAGACCTGTTGTATAGTACAAGTTAGACTGGTAGACAATAATGACCTGTGGTATAGTAAAAGTTAGTTAGACTGGTAGACTATATTGACCTGTGGTATAGTAAAAGTTAGACTGGTAGACTATACAGATCTTTGGTATAGTACAAGTTAGACTGGTAGACTATACTGACCTGTGGTATAGTAAAAGTTAGTTAGACAGGTAGACTATATTGACCTGTGGTATAGTAAAAGTTAGTTAGACTGGTAGACTATATTGACCTGTGGTATAGTAAAAGTTAGACTGGTAGACTATACAGACCTGTGGTATAGTGAAAGTTAGTTAGACTGGTAGACTATAATGACCTGTGGTATAGTAAAAGTTAGTTAGACTGGTAGACTATATTGACCTGTGGTATAGTAAAAGTTAGTTAGACTGGTAGACTATATTGACCTGTGGTAGAGTAAAAGTTAGTTAGGCTGGTAGACTATATTGACCTGTGGTATAGTAAAAGTTAGTTAGACTGGTAGACTATATTGACCTGTGGTATAGTAAAAGTTAGACTGGTAGACTATACAGACCTGTGGTATAGTACAAGTTAGACTGGTAGACTATACTGACCTGTGGTATAGTAAAAGTTAGACTGGTAGACTATACAGACCTGTGGTATAGTAAAAGTTAGACTGGTAGACTATAATGACCTGTGGTATAGTAAAAGTTAGACTGGTAGACTACACAGACCTGTGGTATAGTAAAAGTTAGTTAGACTGGTAGACTATACTGACCTGTGGTATAGTAATAGTTAGACTGGTAGACTATACTGACCTGTGGTATAGTAATAGTTAGACTGGTAGACTATACAGACATGTGGTATAGTAAAAGTTAGTTAGACTGGTAGACTATACTGACCTGTGGTATATTAAAAGTTAGTTAGGCTGGTAGACTATAATGACCTGTGGTATAGTAAAAGTTAGTTAGACTGGTAGACTATACTGACCTGTGGTATAGTAAAAGTTAGTTAGACTGGTAGACTATACAGACCTGTGGTATAGTACAAGTTAGACTGGTAGACTATACTGACCTGTGGTATAGTAAAAGTTAGACTGGTAGACTATACAGACCTGTGGTATAGTACAAGTTAGACTGGTAGACTATACTGACCTGTGGTATAGTAAAAGTTAGTTAGACTGGTAGACTATATTGACCTGTGGTATAGTAAAAGTTAGTTAGACTGGTAGACTATATTGACCTGTGGTATAGTAAAAGTTAGACTGGTAGACTATAAAGACCTGTGGTAGAGTAAAAGTTAGACTGGTAGACTATACTGACCTGTGGTATAGTAAAAGTTAGACTGGTAGACTATAAAGACCTGTGGTAGAGTAAAAGTTAGTTAGGCTGGTAGACTATATTGACCCTTCCTGTGGTATAGTAAAAGTTAGTTAGACTGGTAGACTATAATGACCTGTGGTATAGTAAAAGTTAGACTGGTAGACTATAAAGACCTGTGGTAGAGTAAAAGTTAGACTGGTAGACTATACTGACCTGTGGTATAGTAAAAGTTAGACTGGTAGACTATACAGACCTGTGGTATAGTAAAAGTTAGACTGGTAGACTATAATGACCTGTGGTATAGTAAAAGTCAGTTAGACTGGTAGACTATACTGACCTGTGGTATAGTAAAAGTTAGACTGGTAGACTCTAATGACCTGTGGTATAGTAAAAGTTAGACTGGTAGACTCTAATGACCTGTGGTATAGTAAAAGTTAGACTGGTAGACTCTACTGACCTGTGGTATAGTAAATGTTAGTTAGACTGGTAGACTCAACTGACCTGTTGTATAGTACAAGTTAGACTGGTAGACTATACTGACCTGTGGTATAGTAAAAATTAGACTGGTAGACTATACTGACATGTGGTATAGTAAAAGTTAGACTGGTAGACTATAATGACCTGTGGTATATTAAAAGTTAGACTGGTAGACTCTACTGACCTGTGGTATAGTAGAAGTTAGCACTTGGAAAAGCGTAGTCCATAAGGGAAGTCCACTACATCTTCATAACGGGGAGGGGTCCGCAAAATGTGTCATGGATGGATTTTTTTTTATTACTGTAGTTAAACCTGCAAACGGGGGAATGTCAACATGGAAAAAATGCCCTACCCTTCCCTCTGCCCAATAGAAACCACACTACCCTTCCCTCTGCCCAATAGAAACCACACTACCCTTCCCTCTGCCCAATAAAAACCACACTACCCTTCCCTCTGCCCAATAGAAACCATACTACCCTTCCCTCTGCCCAATAGAAACCACACTACCCTTCCCTCTGCCCAATAGAAACCATACTACCCTTCACTCTGCCCAATAGAAACCACACTACCCTTCCCTCTGCCCAATAGAAACCAGACTACCCTTCAATCTGACCAATAAAAAACACACTACCCTTCCCTCTGCCCAATAGAAACCAGACTACCCTTCCCTCTGCCCAATAGAAACCAGACTACCCTTCCCTCTGCCCAATAGAAACCAGACTACCCTTCAATCTGCCCAATAGAAACCACACTACCCTTCCCTCTGCCCAATAGAAACCAGACTACCCTTCAATCTGACCAATAAAAAACACACTACCCTTCCCTCTGCCCAATAGAAACCACACTTCTCTTAGTAAAAGTTAGTTAGACTGGTAGACTATATTGACCTGTGGTATAGTAAAAGTTAGACTGGTAGACTATACAGACCTGTGGTATAGTACAAGTTAGACTGGTAGACTATACTGACCTGTGGTAAAGTAAAAGTTAGTTAGACTGGTAGACTATATTGACCTGTGGTATAGTAAAAGTTAGTTAAACTGGTAGACTATACAGACCTGTGGTATAGTAAAAGTTAGACTGGTAGACTATACAGACCTGTGGTATAGTAAAAGTTAGTTAGACTGGTAGACTATACTGACCTGTGGTATAGTAAAAGTTAGTTAGACTGGTAGACTATAATGACCTGTGGTATAGTAAAAGTTAGACTGGTAGACTATAAAGACCTGTGGTAGAGTAAAAGTTAGACTGGTAGACTATACTGACCTGTGGTATAGTAAAAGTTAGACTGGTAGACTATACAGACCTGTGGTATAGTAAAAGTTAGACTGGTAGACTATAATGACCTGTGGTATAGTAAAAGTCAGTTAGACTGGTAGACTATACTGACCTGTGGTATAGTAAAAGTTAGACTGGTAGACTCTAATGACCTGTGGTATAGTAAAAGTTAGACTGGTAGACTCTAATGACCTGTGGTATAGTAAAAGTTAGACTGGTAGACTCTACTGACCTGTGGTATAGTAAAAGTTAGTTAGACTGGTAGACTCAACTGACCTGTTGTATAGTACAAGTTAGACTGGTAGACTATACTGACCTGTGGTATAGTAAAAATTAGACTGGTAGACTATACTGACATGTGGTATAGTAAAAGTTAGACTGGTAGACTATAATGACCTGTGGTATATTAAAAGTTAGACTGGTAGACTCTACTGACCTGTGGTATAGTAGAAGTTAGCACTTGGAAAAGCGTAGTCCATAAGGGAAGTCCACTACATCTTCATAACGGGGAGGGGTCCGCAAAATGTGTCATGGATGGATTTTCTTTTATTACTTTAGTTAAACCTGCAAACGGGGGAATGTCAACATGGAAAAAATGCCCTACCCTTCCCTCTGCCCAATAGAAACCAGACTACCCTTCAATCTGCCCAATAGAAACCACACTACCCTTCCCTCTGCCCAATAGAAACCAGACTACCCTTCAATCTGACCAATAAAAAACACACTACCCTTCCCTCTGCCCAATAGAAACCACACTTCTCTTCCCTCTGCCCAATAAAAACCACACTACCCTTCCCTCTGCCCAATAGAAACCACACTACCCTTCCCTCTGCCCAATAAAAACCACACTACCCTTCCCTCTGCCCAATAGAAACCAGACTACCCTTCAATCTGCCCAATAAAAAACACACTACCATTCCCTCTGCCCAATAGAAACCACACTTCTCTTCCCTCTGCCCAATAAAAACCACACTACCCTTCCCTCTGCCCAATAGAAACCACACTACCCTTCCCTCTGCCCAATAAAAACCACACTACCCTTCCCTCTGCCCAATAGAAACCAGACTACCCTTCAATCTGCCCAATAAAAACCACACTACCCTTCCCTCTGCCCAATAGAAACCAGACTACCCTTCAATCTGACCAATAAAAAATACACTACCCTTCCCTCTGCCCAATAGAAACCAGACTACCCTTCAATCTGCCCAATAAAAAACACACTACCCTTCCCTCTGCCCAATAGAAACCACACTTCTCTTCCCTCTGCCCAATAAAAACCACACTACCCTTCCCTCTGCCCAATAGAAACCACACTACCCTTCCCTCTGCCCAATAAAAACCACACTACCCTTCCCTCTGCCCAATAGAAACCAGACTACCCTTCAATCTGCCCAATAAAAAACACACTACCATTCCCTCTGCCCAATAGAAACCACACTTCTCTTCCCTCTGCCCAATAAAAACCACACTACCCTTCCCTCTGCCCAATAGAAACCAGACTACTCATCCCTCTGCCCAATATAAACCACACTACCCTTCCCTCTGCCCAATAGAAACCAGACTACCCTTCAATCTGCCCAATAAAAAACACACTACCATTCCCTCTGCCCAATAGAAACCAAACTTCTCTTCCCTCTGCCCAATAAAAACCACACTACCCTTCCCTCTGCCCAATAGAAACCACACTACCCTTCCCTCTGCCCAATAAAAACCACACTACCCTTCCCTCTGCCCAATAGAAACCAGACTACCCTTCAATCTGCCCAATAAAAACCACACTACCCTTCCCTCTGCCCAATAGAAACCAGACTACCCTTCAATCTGACCAATAAAAAATACACTACCCTTCCCTCTGCCCAATAGAAACCAGACTACCCTTCAATCTGCCCAATAAAAAACACACTACCATTCCCTCTGCCCAATAGAAACCACACTTCTCTTCCCTCTGCCCAATAAAAACCACACTACCCTTCCCTCTGCCCAATAGAAACCAGACTACTCATCCCTCTGCCCAATATAAACCACACTACCCTTCCCTCTGCCCAATAGAAACCAGACTACTCTTCCCTCTGCCCATAAAAACACACTACCCTTCTTATTTTTTACCTTTATTTCACTAGGCAAGGATTCGATCTTGTAACCTTTCGGTTACTAGTCCAACGCTCTAACAACCAGGCTACCTGCCGTCCCTCTGCCCAATAGAAACCACACTACCCTTCAATCTGACCAATAGAAACCATACTACCCTTCCCTCTGCCCAATAAAAACCAGACTACCCTTCCCTCTGCCCAATAGAAACCACACTACCCTTCCCTCTGCCCAATAGAAACCACACTACCCTTCCCTCTGACCAATAGAAACCACACTACCCTTCCCTCTGCCCAATAGAAACCATACTACCCTTCCCTCTGACCAATAGAAACCAGACTACCCTTCCCTCTGCCCAATAGAAACCATACTACCCTTCCCTCTACCCAATAAAAAACACACTACCCTTCCCTCTGCCCAATAGAAACCATACTACCCTTCCCTCTGCCCAATAAAAAACACACTAACGTTCCCTCTGCCCAATACAAAAACACATAACCTTCCCCAAGGCAAGAAACGGAACTGTCCCTAATCATAATTCATTCCCATCTCCCGTCTTTCAGTCTGTAATTAGTTTCCTAAAAGTTTGTATCCGTGTTAGATTTAGAATTATATTAGAAACAATGTTCTTTTGTAACCCTAGCACCCTGAACAGGACAGCTAGTCGAACACCTATAGGAGAACATTCATATTTTGCCATGCATGAGATGTCCATCCTTTTCTCAGGCAGCATCTCCTCATGTCTGTCATGTTCTGGTTAGGATTTCTGACTGCCAGAGAAATCACCAACCAGCTATGAAGTTAACCCCGTCTCACAAGTCTTACACACACATACACCACCAACCAGCTATGAAATCAACGCCGTCTCACAAGTCTTACACACATACACCACCAACCAGCTATGAAGTTAACCCTGTCTCACAAGTCTTACACACATACACCACCAACCAGCTATGAAATCAACGCCGTCTCACAAGTCTTACACACATACACCACCAACCAGCTATGAAATCAACCCCGTCACACAAGTCACGCACACATACACCACCAACCAAGTGTATAATCAGTCCTGGGAACACCGTGGTAAACACTGACAGCTAGTCATGCCCTGAGGGACACAAATACACACACACACAAACAAACAAACATACACACTACTGTTTACACAACCGACCTGTTAACCATTAATTTATCCTTATCCGTCCTTTATTTCAAGAAAATATCATTTTAACTTTGTGTCAAACTGTGTGTCAAATCTAGCAGAACCAATCACAGTGCTCCCCTGGTGTTTGTTTACTGCCTGCAGTCTGCCTCTGTGCCTAGAACACGTGTCATGTAGTCAATGTTTTAATCACAGTCCAAAGCATCGCCTGAAGTTTCTCCCAAGGATGAATTGCCAGTGTTTCTTCATCCTTTCATGAGCTGCAAGAGCTGCATTAACTAAAGGAGCTGCATGAACTGCAGGAGCTTTATGAGCTGTGTGAGCTGCATTAACTAAAGGAGCTGCATTAACTAAAGGAGCTGCATTAACTAAAGGAGCTGCAGGAGCTGCAGGAGCTTTATGAGCTGTGTGAGCTGCATTAACTAAAAGAGCTGCATTAACTAACGGAGCTGCAGGAGCTGCAGGAGCTTTATGAGCTGCGTGAGCTGCATGAACTGCAGGAGCTTTATGAGCTGTGTGAGCTGCATTAACTAAAAGAGCTGCATTAACTAAAGGAGCTGCAGGAGCTGCAGGAGCTTTATGAGCTGCGTGAGCTGCGTGAGCTGCACGAGCGGCAGGAGCTTTATGAGCTGCGTGAGCTGCATGAGCGGCAGGAGCTTTATGAGCTGCGGGAGCTGCATGAACTGCAGGAGCTTTATGAGCTTTATGAGCTGTGTGAGCTGCAGGAACTGCAGGAGCTTTATGAGCTTTATGAGCTGTGTGAGCTGCAGGAACTGCAGGAGCTTTATGAGCTTTATGAGCTGTGTGAGCTGCAGGAACTGCATGAGCTGCCAGCCCTCCTTCCTTTATTTATCCTTCTCAGCACATCTTCAAAGGGTGTAGGGTTGAGCAGCTTTCACACAAGATACAGAAGACACAAACAGGCGCACGTGGCTACACAAGCACACACACATACACACATACACACACACACACACATACACACACACACATACACACACACACACATACACACATACACACACACACATACACACATACACACACACACATACACACACACACACACACACACATACACACACACACATACACACATAAACATACACACACACACACATACACACACACACACATACACACACACACACACACACACACACACACACACACACACACACACACACACACATACACACACACACATACACACATACACACATACACGCATACACACATACACACACACATACACACATACACACACACACATACACACATACACACACACATACACACATAAACATACACACACTCACATATACACACACAAGCACACACACATACACACATACACACATACACACACACACACACACACACACACACACACACACACACACACATACACACATACACGCATACACACATACACACATACACACACACATACACACATACACACACACACACACACACATACACACATACACACACACACACACATACACACATACACACACACACACATACACACACACACATACACACATACACACACACACATACACACATACACACACACAGTACTACCTCTATCAGGGACTAACACACAGTACTACTAAATTGTCTCCAGATCCAGAACAGCCATGTCAGTGGTGGTAATGTAGTGTTCCCCCATGTCAGTGTGGTGGTAATGTAGTGTTCCCCCAGGTCAGTGTGGTGGTAATGTAGTGTTCCCCCATGTCAGTGTGGTGGTAATGTAGTATTCCTCCATGTCAGTGTGGTGGTAATGTAGTATTCCCCCATGTCAGTGTGGTGGTAATGTAGTGTTCCCCAGGTCAGTGTGGTGGTAATGTAGTGTTCCCACATGTCAGTGTGGTGGTAATGTAGTGTTCCCCCATGTCAGTGTGGTGGTAATGTAGTATTCCCCCATGTCAGTGTGGTGGTAATGTAGTATTCCCCCATGTCAGTGTGGTGGTAATGTAGTGTTCCCCAGGTCAGTGTGGTGGTAATGTAGTGTTCCCACATGTCAGTGTGGTGGTAATGTAGTGTTCCCCCATGTCAGTGTGGTGGTAATGTAGTATTCCCCCATGTCAGTGTGGTGGTAATGTAGTGTTCCCCCATGTCAGTGTGGTGGTAATGTAGTGTTCCCCCATGTCAGTGTGGTGGTAATGTAGTGCTCCCCCATGTCAGTGTGGTGGTAATGTAGTGTTCCCCCATGTCAGTGTGGTGGTAATGTAGTGTTCCCCCATGTCAGTGTGGTGGTAATGTAGTATTCCCCCATGTCAGTGTGGTGGTAATGTAGTGTTCCCCCATGTCAGTGTGGTGGTAATGTAGTGTTCCCCCATGTCAGTGTGGTGGTAATGTAGTGTTCCCCCATGTCAGTGTGGTGGTAATGTAGTGTTTCCCCATGTCAGTGTGGTGGTAATGTAGTGTTCCCCCATGTCAGTGTGGTGGTAATGTAGTATTCCCCCATGTCAGTGTGGTGGTAATGTAGTGTTCCCCAGGTCAGTGTGGTGGTAATGTAGTGTTCCCCCATGTCAGTGTGGTGGTAATGTAGTATTCCCCCATGTCAGTGTGGTGGTAATGTAGTGTTCCCCCATGTCAGTGTGGTGGTAATGTAGTGTTACCCCCATGTCAGTGTGGTGGTAATGTAGTGTTCCCCCATGTCAGTGTGGTGGTAATGTAGTGTTCCCCCATGTCAGTGTGGTGGTAATGTAGTGTTCCCCCATGTCAGTGTGGTTGGTAATGTAGTGTTCCCCCATGTCAGTGTGGTTGGTAATGTAGTGTTTCCCCGTGTCAGTGTGGTGGTAATGTAGTGTTCCCCCATGTCAGTGTGGTGGTAATGTAGTGTTCCCCCATGTCAGTGTGGTTGGTAATGTAGTGTTCCCCCATGTCAGTGTGGTGGTAATGTAGTGTTCCCCCATGTCAGTGTGGTTGGTAATGTAGTGTTCCCCCATGTCAGTGTGGTTGGTAATGTAGTGTTCCCCCATGTCAGTGTGGTGGTAATGTAGTGTTCCCCCAAGTCAGTGTGGTGGTAATGTAGTGTTCCCCCAGGTCAGTGTGGTGGTAATGTAGTGTTCCCCCATATCAGTGTGGAGGTAATGTAGTGTTCCCCAATGTTAGTGTGGTGGTAATGTAGTGTTGCCCCATGTCAGTGTGGTTGGTAATGTAGTGTTCCCCCATGTCAGTGTGGTGGTAATGTAGTGTTGCCCCATGTCAGTGTGGTGGTAATGTAGTGTTCCCACATGTCAGTGTGGTGGTAATGTAGTGTTGCCCCATGTCAGTGTGGTGGTAATGTAGTGTTCCCACATGTCAGTGTGGTGGTAATGTAGTGTTCCCCCATGTCAGTGTGGTTGTAATGTAGTGTTCCCCCATGACATGTTTTTGTGTTGTTTTCCCCACCTTTATTTAACCAGGTCGGCCAGTTGAGAACAAGTACTCATTTTACAACTGCGACCTGGCCAAGATAAAGCAAAGCAGTGTGACCCAATTAAGGTACCACCAACCTCCTGTGGTCTACAGAGGTTTGGACGGTGATGAAAAACCAACAGAGTTTTGTACTTCACGTTCTATCACTTCCTCTCCCTTTTTTTTACCAATATCTTCCTAAATCGGATGCTGTCATGACGACGACCAGGATGGGGGCTGTGAATGTGAGCCAGAGTTTCAGGCCCCGAATACAAGCTGAAAAGCATACTAATGAGGATTTATGTGAGGTTGTAGAGCGAGGCCACGAAGACCAGGAAAACATGACCATTAAGTCGCACATTATTGATACTCCAGATTATAGAAAGGCCAACATCTTAGACAGAAACCCCATCTATGGACCAGGTTATTGCCTGGTCTTGTACATCCTACTGGAGTTTTGTCTCTGAGAAAGTCTCTAGGATGTAGTTAAGAACTACAATGCTTTTAGTTGGAGGAATTTCAAACACACATTGTTGCAATTGAAACTAATTGGAAAGCCTTGCTATATAATCACAGTGTGATGTCAGCTATTATTTGTCCCCTCTGAATCCATCAGATAAAATGAATCCCATTTCTAAGAGCAGCTGAATGTTAAATCAGTTTTTTTTTAATCTGAATACGGAAAGCTTAAAATGGTACATGCTTGAGAGAGAGAGAGAGAGAGAGAGAGAGAGAGAGAGAGAGAGAGAGAGAGAGAGAGAGAGAGAGAGAGAGAGAGAGAGAGAGAGAGAGAGAGAGAGAGAGAGAGAGAGAGAGAGAGAGAGAGAGAGAGAGAGAGAGAGAGAGAGAGAGAGAGAGAGTTTAAGAGTTTAACAGTTTAAGAACATTTCTCAATCTTTTTGTGTGAAATGGCTCCCTGTAAATTGTGCTATTTGTCTTGATATAACCTTATCAAATCAACGGTGGGAACACGAACACAAAAGTAGAAGTAATGGCCCATTACCGAGGGTGAACAATCAGTGTCACACTGCGATATGGTGGCGGGGGCTAGCGGCGAGGCGGTAATGCTAATGACGTAATCCCCCGCCAGGTGTTCTGAATATTTTTCCTGAGAGGGAATAAATGGAGCCCTAAAACTGTGGGTTGAAAGTTGTAAGAGATTTGGCTGCTTTTAATCCAAGGGGAAAGGGTTGTATTTGTCCAGCGATGATTGTGGGGATTAGTGTGAGAGCTTACTTGTCACAGAATGACCAGAAATATATTAGATATCGTCAAGCAGGTTTGATTAGCCAACATGTTTTCTCTTTACACGGATGGATTGCTCTTGGACTTTGTTAGATAGTTATACAGTGTTCTGATGATTTGTATTATTGGGATCCCCATTAGCTGTTGAAGATGCAGCAGCTATTCTTCCTGGGGTGCACACAAAACATGATGAACACATGACAAAATACAAAACACTCAAGGCCAGGAACAGCAACACAACATGTAACTAATCACTCTACTAAATCAAATCAAATCAAATTGTATTGGTCACATACACATGGTTAGCAGATGTTATTGCGAGTGTAGCGAAATGCTTGTGCTTCTAGTTCCGACAGTGCTGTCACAGCCGATGCTGGAAGAAGACCAAAGTGCAGCGTTGTGAGCGTACATTTTCCTTTTATTAGAATGTTGCCAACAAAACAACAAACGAAGAAAACAACCGTGAAGCTTACAGGGCATAAGTGCCACTAACAAAAGTCAACTTCCCACACTGAACGGAGGGAAAAAGGGCTACCTAAATATGGTTCCCAATCAGAGACAACGATAGACAGGGCTACCTAAATATGGTTCCCAATCAGAGACAACGATAGACAGGGCTACCTAAGTATGGTTCCCAATCAGAGACAACGATAGACAGGGCTACCTAAATATGGTTCCCAATCAGAGACAACGATAGACAGGGCTACCTAAATATGGTTCCCAATCAGAGACAACGATAGACAGGGCTACCTAAATATGGTTCCCAATCAGAGACAACGATAGACAGGGCTACCTAAATATGGTTCCCAATCAGAGACAACGATAGACAGGGCTACCTAAATATGGTTCCCAATCAGAGACAACGATAGACAGGGCTACCTAAATATGGTTCCCAATCAGAGACAACGATAGACAGGGCTACCTAAATATGGTTCCCAATCAGAGACAACGATAGACAGGGCTACCTAAATATGGTTCCCAATCAGAGACAACGATAGACAGTTGTCCCTGATTGAGAACCATACCCGGCCAAAACATAGAAATAAAGAAACATAGAAAACAAAGCATAGAATGCCCACCCCAAATCACACCCTGACCAAACCAAATAGAGACATAAAAAGGCTCTCTAAGGTCAGGGTGTGACAAGTGCAGTAATATCTAACAAGCAATCTAACAATCCCACAACAACTACCTAATACACACATCTAAGTAAAGGGATGGAATAAGAATATATAAATATAAATATATGGATGAGCAATGACAGAGCAGCATAGGCAAGATGCAATAGATAATAAAATACAGTATATACATATGAGATGAGTAATGCAAGATGTCAACATTATTAAAGTGGCATTATTAAAGTGACTAGTGATCCATTTATTAAAGTGGCCAACGATTTCAAGTCTGTATGTAGGCAGCAGCCTCTCTGAGTTAGTGATGGCTGTTTAACAATCTGATGGCCTTGAGATAGAAGCTGTTTTTCAGTCTCTCTGTCCCTGCTTTGATACACCTGTACTGACCTTGCCTTCTGGATGGTAGCGGGGTGAACAGGCCGTGGCTCGGGTGGTTGTTGTCTTTGATTATCTTTTTTGGCCTTCCTGTGACATCGAGTGCTGTAGGTGTCGTGGAAGGCAGGTAGTTTGTCCGACGGCAAAGAACAAATAAACTATATTTGTTTTATAAGAACTGAGTGTCAAAGTATTAATTGGAGGAGGGTTATT
The DNA here is from genome assembly GCF_045679555.1 of Salvelinus alpinus. Lineage (NCBI taxonomy): Eukaryota > Metazoa > Chordata > Actinopteri > Salmoniformes > Salmonidae > Salvelinus > Salvelinus alpinus. Next base: position 10,267,071 of record NC_092119.1, read on the forward strand.
GTCTTTACCGCTCTCTCTGACTTTCTCCACTTACACCTGTCTCTCTCTGTTCTCGTGCCGTTCATTCTCCACAGAGCAAAGCCTTTCTTCTGTCATTTCCCTGTTTAGGCGTGGCTGAGTTCAGCAGACCACCCTTCATATCTCCCATCACACACACTTCCCCTGTCCCAACCCCCCCTCTTCATCGGAAAAAATGATTTTTCATTTGATGGCTCCTTCTGAAAAGGAAAGGAATCTTGCGTCACCTCAGAAAACTCGGAACTCTGACCTTCCCCTTCACTCATGTTTCCGTGGTGATGGGATTGAACCTCACAGTCATCCGTTAATTATCCCATTATCCCATGGTCCAATCAGGTCCCTCTGACCCCTTTGCTTGTACTGTCCAACCAATCAACGTGCTTTACATTAAAAAAGGCTGTTGGTAGGGGTGTAGGTACCACTGTGTAGAAAATATCCACGCATCCCATTTCTCTGTCCAACATCTGACGTTCAATAGCAACTGACTGGAGAGATACTCCTTAACTACCACTCTCAGTCAACCTCCTGTAAGCATCCAGTAGTCTGTTTACTTACAGTTTCTGACCAGGGGTCAACTTTACCTTAGCTGTACGACACAGGTCGCTGGTGGCAACTTAATTGGGGAGGACAGGCTCATATTAATGGTTGGAGTGGAATTAATGGAATGGTATTGACAGATATAATACATGGTTTTCTTGCGTTTGATACCATTCCATGAACTAAATTCCTGTCATTATTATGAGCTTTCCTCCCCTTACCAGCCAACTGTGGTGTATGGTATTCAAAGATCCACTACACCTCATCTGGCATCTGGCCTTCTTTACAGTAACTGTAGGCTTCCATACCATCTTTACAGTAACAGTAGGCTACCATGCCGTATTTACAGTAACAGTACATTTACATTTAACATTTAAGTCATTTAGCAGACGCTCTTATCCAGAGCGACTTACAAATTGGTGCATTCACCTTATGATATCCAGTGGAACAACCACTTTACAATAGTGCATCTAACTCTTTTAAGGGGGGGGGGTTAGAAGGATTACTTTATCCTATCCTAGGTATTCCTTAAAGAGGTGGGGTTTCAGGTGTCTCCGGAAGGTGGTGATTGACTCCGCTGACCTGGCGTCGTGAGGGAGTTTGTTCCACCATTGGGGTGCCAGAGCAGCGAACAGTTTTGACTGGGCTGAGCGGGAACTGTACTTCCTCAGAGGTAGGGAGGCGAGCAGGCCAGAGGTGGATGAACGCAGTGCCCTTGTTTGGGTGTAGGGCCTGATCAGAGCCTGAAGGTACGGAGGTGCCGTTCCCCTCACAGCTCCGTAGGCAAGCACCATGGTCTTGTAGCGGATGCGAGCTTCAACTGGAAGCCAGTGGAGAGAGCGGAGGAGCGGGGTGACGTGAGAGGACTTGGGAAAGTTGAACACCAGACGGGCTGCGGCGTTCTGGATGAGTTGTAGGGGTTTAATGGCACAGGCAGGGAGCCCAGCCAACAGCGAGTTGCAGTAATCCAGACGGGAGATGACAAGTGCCTGGATTAGGACCTGCGCCGCTTCCTGCGTGAGGCAGGGTCGTACTCTGCGAATGTTGTAGAGCATGAACCTACAGGAACGGGTCACCGCCTTGATGTTAGTTGAGAACGACAGGGTGTTGTCCAGGATCACGCCAAGGTTCTTAGCACTCTGGGAGGAGGACACAATGGAGTTGTCAACCGTGATGGCGAGATCATGGAACGGGCAGTCCTTCCCCGGGAGGAAGAGCAGCTCCGTCTTGCCGAGGTTCAGCTTGAGGTGGTGATCCGTCATCCACACTGATATGTCTGCCAGACATGCAGAGATGCGATTCACCACCTGGTTATCAGAGGGGGGAAAGGAGAAGATTAATTGTGTGTCGTCTGCATAGCAATGATAGGAGAGACCATGTGAGGATATGACAGAGCCAAGTGACTTGGTGTATAGCGAGAATAGGAGAGGGCCTAGAACAGAGCCCTGGGGGACACCAGTGGTGAGAGCAGTAGGCTACCATAACGTCTTTACAGTAACAGTAGGCTACCATACCACCTTTACAGTAACAGTAGGCTACCATTCAATTTTTACAGGACAGTCGTCTAACATACCATCTTTACAGTAACATTAGCCTACCATACCGTCTTTACAGTAACAGTAGTCTACACTAGCGTATTTACAGTAACAGTAATCTACCATACCACCTTTACAGTAACAGTAACAGTAACAACCGTCTACCATACCGTCTTTACAGTAACATTAGTCTACCATACCGTCTTTACATTAACAGTTGGCTACCTTCCCATCTTTACAGTAGTAGTCTACCATACTGTATTTACAGTAACAGTAAGCTACCATACCATCCTTACAGTAACAGTAGTCTACCATATTGTCTTTACAGTTTAAGTTGGCTAACTTCCCCTCTTTACAGTAATAGTTGTCTATCATACTGTTTTTACAGTGACAGTAGTCTACCATACTGCCTTTTACAGTAACATTAAGATACCTTACCATCTTTACAGTAACAATAGTCTACAATACTGTCTTTACAGTAACATCAGTCTACCATACCATCTTTACAGTAACAGTCACCATCCTGTCTTTACAGTAATAGTAGTCTACCATACTTTATTTACAGTAACAGTAAGCTACCATACCATCCTTACAGTAACAGTAGGCTACTTTACCGTCTTTAAAGTAACAGTAGTCAACCATACCATCTTTACAGTAACAGTAGTCTACCATACTGTATTTACAGTAACAGTAGTCTACCATATCGTCTTTACAGTAACAGTAGTCTACCATAATGTCTTTACAGTAACAGCAGTCTACCATACTGTTTTTACAGTAATAGTAGGCTACCTTAGCTATCAGAGAATCAACTTCTGCTTTCCTTGGAGTGGAATTGCTGACACAGTGGCTCACACACTGAGCAAACCATTTCCAGCTGCCTCTGAGCAGACGGCTAGGCAGGCCACGGTCCATTTCAAACCACCTATTGTTGATTACCCACGGTCCATTTCATACCACCTATTGTTGATTAGCCACTCAGACTTTGGGAAGCCATGACAGCAGCAGTTCTGTTGTCCCAGGGTAGCCTTGCTGCCTGCCTGCAGAGTCAGAATCCACTGAGTTGGCACATTGTGCTCTGACTGTGGCCCAGCTATCACGCCAGTCTCCCCCAGCTCCCAGACTCTTCGGTCAAAGAAGCTACAGTGGCTTGTGAAAGTATTCACCCCCCTTGGCATTTTTCCTACTGCTTACAACCTGGAATTAAAATTGATTTTTTTGGGGGGGTTTGTATCATTTGATTTGCACAATATGCCTACCATTTAGAGGATGCAAAACATTTTTTCTTGTGAAACAAACAAGAACTAAGACAAAAAACAAAAAACTTGAACGTGCATAACTTTTCACCCCCCCAAAATCAAAACTTTGTAGAGCCACATTTTGCAGCAATTACAGCTGCAAGTCTCTTGGGGTATGTCTCTATAAGCATGGCACAACTAGTCACTGGGATTTTTGTCCATTCTTCAAGGAAAAACTGCTCCAGCTCCTTCAAGTTGGATGGGTTCCACTGGTGTACAGCAATCTTTAAGTCATACCACAGATTCTCAATTGGATTGAGGTCTGGGCTTTGACTAGGCCATTCCAAGACATTTAAATGTTTCCCCTTAAACCACTCGAGTGTTGCTTTAGTAGTATGCTTAGAGTCATTATCCTGCTGGAAGGTGAACCTCCGTCCCAGTCTCAAATCTCTGGAAGACTGAAACAGCTTTCCCTCAAGAATTTCCCTGTATTTAGCGCCATCCATCATTCGTTAAATTCTGACCATTTTCCCAGTCCCTGCCGATGAAAAACATCCCCACAATATGATGCTAACACTATGATGCTGCCATCAGGGTGGTGGGAGATGTTGGGTTTGCGCCAGACATAGCATTTTCCTTGATGGCCAAAAAGCTACATTTTAGTCTCATCTGACCAGAGTACCTTCTTCCATATGTTTGGGGAGTCTCCCACATGGCTTTTGGCGAACACCAAACGTATTTGCTTCTTTTTTTCTTTAAGCAATGGCTTTTTCTGGCCACTCTTCCGTAAAGCCCAGCTCTGTGGAGTGTACGGCTTAAAGTGGTTCTATGAAAAGATACTCCAATCTCCGCTGTGGAGCTTTGCAGCTCCTTCAGGGTTAACTTTTGTCTCTTTGTTTCCTCTGTGATTAATACCCTCCTTGCCTGGTCCATGAGTTTTGGTGGGCGGCCCTCTTTTGGCAGGTTTGTTGTGATGCCATATTCTTTACATTTTATAATAATGGACTTAATGGTGCTCCGTGTGTTGTTCAAAGTTTTGGATATTTTTTTATAACCCAACCCTGATCTGTACTTCTCCACAACTTTGTCCCTGACCTGTTTGGAGAGCTCCTTGGTCTCCATGGTGCCGCTTGCTTGGTGGTGTCCCTTGCTTAGTGGTGTTGCAGACTCTGGGGCCTTTCAGAACAAGTGTATATATACTGAGATCATGTGACAGGTCATGTGACACTAAGATTGCACACAGGTGGACTTTATTTAACTAATTATGTGACTTCTGAAAATAATTGGTTGCACCAGATCTAATTTAGGGGCTTCATAGCAATGGGGTGAATAAATATGCACGCACCACTTTTCCGTTTTTTAATGTTTTTTTAAATGTTTTTTTAATATTTTGAAGCAAGTCATTTTTTAAATTTCACTTCACCAATTTGGACTATTTTGTGTATGTCCATTACATGACATCCAAATAAAAATCCATGTAAATTACAGTTTGTAATGCAACAAAATAGGAAAACTGAGGGGGATGAATACTTTTGCAAGGCACTGTGTCTATCAGTAATTCCTTTGGCCCCTGATTGCGTCCTACCCTCTGGGACTGTTATATCTCATTACCTGTAGTCTGAAGGTGAATCCTGTTAGATCTCATTACCTGTAGTCTGAAGGTGAATCCTGTTAGATCTCATTACCTGTAGTCTGAAGGTGAATCCTGTTAGATCTCATTACCTGTAGTCTGAAGGTGAATTCCTGTTAGATGTCATTAACTGTAGATCTGAATGTGTAATTTAAATTTTGTGGGATTACTGATGCACAGTACACTTGGTGAATGGAATTTTTGTGCAGACATATCATTTAGTGGGTTTTGGAAATATCCTGTATACTCAAATTACTTGTTTTCTGATTGCATATGATTTTGTTTATTTTTTATGACATTTTCATGGAAGTGGCATGTAAGCTATCACTCTTTTCAATGATCCCTTTATTTAAAAAAGTACCTGTGACTTACAATTATGGAAGTTCCCAAAGAACCAAACAAACTGCCCACAATAGATATAACGCTGAAATGACACATTGTTCTGTGGCCTGGCTATCAAGGCAACCTCCCTCAGCTCTCCCCAGTCCTCACAGCCATTTCCTACAGATATCCCGGCTATCAGAGAAACCTCCCTCAGCTCTCCCCAGTCCTCACAGCCATTTCCTACAGATGTCCCGACAAGCTGTTAGACTCTACAATGTGTAAACCATGGAAAGAGTCCCCTAATCACTATGCCATGTGAAACAGTCCCCAGCTGACTACGTCATGTGAAACAGTCCCCAGCTGACTATGCCATGTGAAACAGTCCCCAGCTGACTACGTCAGGTGAGACAGTCCCCAGCTGACTACGTCATGTGAAACAGTCCCCAGCTGACTATGCCATGTGAAACAGTCCCCAGCTGACTATGCCATGTGAAACAGTCCCCAGCTGACTATGCCATGTGAAACAGTCCGCAGCTGACTATGCCATGTGAAACAGTCCCCAGCTGACTATGCCATGTGAAACAGTCCCCAGCTGACTATGTCAGGTGAAACAGTCCCCAGCTGACTACGTCATGTGAAACAGTCCCCAGCTGACTATGCCATGTGAAACAGTCCCCAGCTGACTACGCTATGTGAAACAGTCCCCAGCTGACTACGTCATGTGAAACAGTCCCCAGCTGACTATGCCATGTGAGACAGTCCCCAGCTGACTATGCCATGTGAAACAGTCCCCAGCTGACTATGTCAGGTGAAACAGTCCCCAGCTGACTATGCCATGTGAAACAGTCCCCAGCTGACTACATCATGTGAAACAGTCCCCAGCTGACTATGCCATGTGAAACAGTCCCCAGCTGACTATGTCAGGTGAGACAGTCCCCAGCTGACTATGCCATGTGAGACAGTCCCCAGCTGACTACGCCATGTGAGACAGTACCCAGCTGACTACGTCATGTGAAACAGTCCCCAGCTGACTACGTCATGTGAAACAGTCCCCAGCTGACTACGTCATGTGAAACAGTCCCCAGCTGACTATGCCATGTGAAACAGTCCCCAGCTGACTACGTCATGTGAAACAGTCCCCAGCTGACTATGCCATGTGAAACAGTCCCCAGCTGACTACGTCAGGTGAGACAGTCCCCAGCTGACTACGTCATGTGAAACAGTCCCCAGCTGACTATGCCATGTGAAACAGTCCCCAGCTGACTATGCCATGTGAAACAGTCCCCAGCTGACTATGCCATGTGAAACAGTCCGCAGCTGACTATGCCATGTGAAACAGTCCCCAGCTGACTATGCCATGTGAAACAGTCCCCAGCTGACTATGTCAGGTGAAACAGTCCCCAGCTGACTACGTCATGTGAAACAGTCCCCAGCTGACTATGCCATGTGAAACAGTCCCCAGCTGACTACGCTATGTGAAACAGTCCCCAGCTGACTATGTCATGTGAAACAGTCCCCAGCTGACTATGCCATGTGAGACAGTCCCCAGCTGACTATGCCATGTGAAACAGTCCCCAGCTGACTACGTCAGGTGAAACAGTCCCCAGCTGACTATGCCATGTGAAACAGTCCCCAGCTGACTACATCATGTGAAACAGTCCCCAGCTGACTATGCCATGTGAAACAGTCCCCAGCTGACTATGTCAGGTGAGACAGTCCCCAGCTGACTATGCCATGTGAGACAGTCCCCAGCTGACTACGCCATGTGAGACAGTACCCAGCTGACTACGTCATGTGAAACAGTCCCCAGCTGACTACGTCATGTGAAACAGTCCCCAGCTGACTACGTCATGTGAAACAGTCCCCAGCTGACTATGCCATGTGAAACAGTCCCCAGCTGACTACGTCATGTGAGACAGTCCCCAGCTGACTACGTCATGTGAGACAGTCCCCAGCTGACTATGTCATGTGAAACAGTCCCCAGCTGACTATGCCATGTGAAACAGTCCCCAGCTGACTACGTCATGTGAGACAGTCCCCAGCTGACTACGTCATGTGAAACAGTCCCCAGCTGACTACGCCATGTGAAACAGTCCCCAGCTGACTACGTCAGGTGAAACAGTCCCCAGCTGACTACGTCAGGTGAGACAGTCCCCAGCTGACTACGTCAGGTGAGACAGTCCCCAGCTGACTACGCCATGTGAAACAGTCCCCAGCTGACTATGCCATGTGAAACAGTCCCCAGCTGACTACGTCATGTGAAACAGTCCCCAGCTGACTACGTCATGTGAAACAGTCCCCAGCTGACTACGCCATGTGAAACAGTCCGCAGCTGACTACGCCATGTGAAACAGTCCGCAGCTGACTACGCCATGTAAAACAGTCCCCAGCTGACTACGTCAGGTGAGACAGTCCCCAGCTGACTCTGTCAGGTGAAACAGTCCCCAGCTGACTATGCCATGTGAAACAGTCCCCAGCTGACTACGCCATGTGAAACAGTCCGCAGCTGACTACGCCATGTGAAACAGTCCGCAGCTGACTACGCCATGTGAAACAGTCCGCAGCTGACTACGCCATGTGAAACAGTCCCCAGCTGACTACGTCAGGTGAGACAGTCCCCAGCTGACTATGTCATGTGAAACAATCCCCAGCTGACTATGCCATGTGAAACAGTCCCCAGCTGACTACGTCAGGTGAGACAGTCCCCAGCTGACTATGTCATGTGAAACAGTCCCCAGCTGACTACGTCATGTGAAACAGTCCCCAGCTGACTACACCATGTGAAACAGTCCGCAGCTGACTACGCCATGTGAAACAGTCCGCAGCTGACTACGCCATGTGAAACAGTCCCCAGCTGACTACGTCATGTGAAACAGTCCCCAGCTGACTACGCCATGTGAAACAGTCCCCAGCTGACTACGTCAGGTGAAACAGTCCCCAGCTGACTACGTCAGGTGAGACAGTCCCCAGCTGACTACGTCAGGTGAAACAGTCCCCAGCTGACTACGTCATGTGAAACAGTCCCCAGCTGACTACGCCATGTGAAACAGTCCGCAGCTGACTACGCCATGTGAAACAGTCCGCAGCTGACTACGCCATGTGAAACAGTCCCCAGCTGACTACGTCAGGTGAGACAGTCCCCAGCTGACTCTGTCAGGTGAAACAGTCCCCAGCTGACTATGCTATGTGAAACAGTCCCCAGCTGACTACGTCATGTGAAACAGTCCCCAGCTGACTACGTCATGTGAGACAGTCCCCAGCTGACTCTGTCAGGTGAAAAAGTCCCCAGCTGACTATGCTATGTGAAACAGTCCCCAGCTGACTACGTCATGTGAAACAGTCCCCAGCTGACTACGTCATGTGAGACAGTCCCCAGCTGACTCTGTCAGGTGAAACAGTCCCCAGCTGACTATGCTATGTGAAACAGTGAGACGTTAACCACATCTAGGGGTTTGTACATCGATGATTTCTATTGGCTCGTACGCTACTTGGTCTGGCTCTGGTTTGTTGTTTAGACATTTTCCTCCACTGATTTCTGTTGTCTCAGAATAACAAGGCTAATGGGTATTCTGTGGGTCAGCACCACAGCACGCACACACTTAATTTACATCAAATAATCCAACTATAGAGTTCTATTTGATTTATTTGATTGATAAAAAATGACAATCTTTGTACATGTATGAATCATCAAATCAGTGATATTTTTAACATGAAAGTCGTGTCTCTTGGAAAGTTCTGGTATACACAAGGTAAGTGTGTGTCCCCCCGCCACCACTGTACAATTCTCTCCACCGATCTCATTTTTGGGTGACTCATTTCTTCCCTCCATTCTATGGATGAGTTTTTCTCCACCGTATGTTCTCTCTGTACTTTAGTCGCTGTGGGGAAGCACACCTCGGGAGAACTGTGGGCACAGTTTCTTTGAAAATTATGTTCTTTGGAGGTCTAGAGGTGGCGTCTGCAAAGCAGGCTCTATCAAAACCCATCTCTCCTCCCTACCTCCCCAGTTTATCCCATTTTCACCGGCTCTGATGCCTCACCACACAGTGACACTTTTGATATTGCTCGGCTGTACCCTCCCCTCCAATGTGCCTCCCTCATCCCTCCTCCTCTTCCCTCCCCTCCAATGTGCCTCCCTCATCCCTCCTCCTCTTCCCTCCCCTCTTTCGCTCTCAGAGTTTTGTCTTCATTCCCCGTCACTCTGAGCCTTACTCCCTCTGTTGTCACATAATGACAACAGGAAAGGAGGGAAGAATGAGGAGAATAATATCTCCAGGGAAGAGACATGGCTGTACACAACAAGCAGTATATAACTGCCATATGTAAACATCAGGGCCTGAATAACGTTTCCTCTGCTGTTTAGTCATAGTGGTATCAACCCACCTATTGGACGGGAAGGTTCCTCTGCTGTTTAGTCATAGTGGTATCAACCCACCTATTGGACGGGAAGGTTACTCTGCTGTTTAGTCATAGTGGTATCAACCCACCTATTGGACGGGAAGGTTACTCTGCTGTTTAGTCATAGTGGTATCAACCCACCTATTGGACGGGAAGGTTACTCTGCTGTTTAGTCATAGTGGTATCAACCCACCTATTGGACGGGAAGGTTACTCTGCTGTTTAGTCATAGTGGTATCAACGCACCTATTGGACGGGAAGGTTACTCTGCTGTTTAGTCATAGTAGTATCAACCCACCTATTGGACGGGAAGGTTACTCTGCTGTTTAGTCATAGTGGTATCAACCCACCTATTGGACGGGAAGGTTACTCTGCTTTTTAGTCATAGTGGTATAAACCCACCTATTGGACGGGAAGGTTACTCTGCTGTTTGGTCATAGTGGTATCAACCCACCTATTGGACGGGAAGGCTCCTCTGCTGTTTAGTCATAGTGGTATCAACCCACCTATTGGACGGGAAGGCTCCTCTGCTGTTTAGTCATAGTGGTATCAACCCACCTATTGGACGGGAAGGTTACTCTGCTGTTTAGTCATAGTGGTATCAACCCACCTATTGGACGGGAAGGTTACTCTGCTGTTTAGTCATAGTGGTATCAACCCACCTATTGGACGGGAAGGTTACTCTGCTGTTTAGTCATAGTGGTATCAACCCACCTATTGGACGGGAAGGTTACTCTGCTGTTTAGTCATAGTGGTATAAACCCACCTATTGGACGGGAAGGTTCCTCTGCTGTTTGGTCATAGTGGTATCAACCCACCTATTGGACGGGAAGGTTACTCTGCTGTTTGGTCATAGTGGTATCAACCCACCTATTGGACGGGAAGGGTCCTCTGCTGTTTAGTCATAGTGGTATAAACCCACCTATTGGACGGGAAGGTTCCTCTGCTGTTTAGTCATAGTGGTATCAACCCACCTATTGGACGGGAAGGCTCCTCTGCTGTTTAGTCATAGTGGTATCAACTCACCTATTGGACGGGAAGGTTCCTCTGCTGTTCAGTCATAGTGGTATCAACCCACCTATTGGACGGGAAGGTTCCTCTGCTGTTTAGTCATAGTGGTATCAACCCACCTATTGGACGGGAAGGTCCCTCTGCTGTTTAGTCATAGTGGTATCAACCCACCTATTGGACGGGAAGGCTCCTCTGCTGTTTAGTCATGGTGGTATCAACCCACCTATTGGACGGGAAGGCTCCTCTGCTGTTTAGTCATAGTGGTATCAACCCACCTATTGGACGGGAAGGCTCCTCTGCTGTTTAGTCATAGTGGTATCAACCCACCTATTGGACGGGAAGGTTACTCTGCTGTTTAGTCATAGTGTAATCAACCCACCTATTGGACGGGAAGGTTACTCTGCTGTTTAGTCATAGTGGTATCAACCCACCTATTGGACGGGAAGGTTACTCTGCTGTTTAGGCATAGTGGTATCAACCCACCTATTGGACGGGAAGGTTACTCTGCTGTTTAGTCATAGTGGTATCAACCCACCTATTGGACGGGAAGGTTACTCTGCTGTTTAGTCATAGTGGTATCAACCCACCTATTGGACGGGAAGGTTACTCTGCTGTTTAGTCATAGTGGTATCAACCCACCTATTGGACGGGAAGGTTACTCTGCTGTTTAGTCATAGTGGTATCAACCCACCTATTGGACGGGAAGGCTCCTCTGCTGTTTAGTCATGGTGCTATCAACCCACCTATTGGACGGGAAGGTTACTCTGCTGTTTAGTCATAGTGGTATCAACCCACCGAGAGGACTCCTCACTTCAACTCCAGATTCACATGCAGTCCAATAGATAACTCCATGTTAAATTCCACTGATGGAAATTGAAATGGAATTGACCACAAGTCTGCTATGGAGACGTTTCCAAGCTGAGTTCCAAGGAATTGGAATTGATTCATCTGGGAGAAAACAGTGGGTTAATACAATCATACTGTGGGGGACATGGAGCTAACGCTCTGGGAGAAACAGAAGGTAACATTACCGTACTGTGGGGGACATGGTTGCTAACGTTCTGATTTGGCATCCCGCTCAGTTTCCCTGTTATTTTTGCTGTGTTTATATCTAATTAAGTGGCCTAATTTCCATGCATCAGTCTTATTAATGTAATCGTGCTAACCGGTGGTAAATTCAAAATGGCTGGCTTTGTGAAGGTTAGGGGAAGATGGAGGATTGTTGCTCCATCGTCAGGCACTCTCTCTTTCTGTCTTCACTTTAAACTCCCCCTCCAATCTGTCTCTTATCTAAGGAGAAGTGGAATCCAATTGCTCAGCTGATAGATGTCAAAACCCTCAACTTTCAGAATATCTTTGCCCCTCTCTCTCTTTCCATTTTAGAGACTGTATGAGATCAGGGATTGTGTGTGTGCACGTGCACAGATTGTTATGTCTGGAAAGTCGGTGTGTGTGTGTGTGTGTGCGTGTGTGCGTGCGTGCGTGCGTGCGTGCGTGCGTGCGTGCGTGCGCGCGCGCGTGCGTGTGTGAGTGTGTGTACTGTATGCGTGTTTGTGCTTGAGTTATTATTGACACCTTACTTCTGAGAAATAGGGAATATGATTCCAACCAGTATAAGGAGGGTCGATCCACCGCACTCCGTATTGTGGTGTTTGAGTTCCAGGAAAGGAGAACGTTTCTTAGGAGGTTCTGAGGAAATGGGAGGAGTCTGGGAAACGTCATAACTCCTCCAGACATACATCCCCTCCCCTCTGCCCTTCCCTGCTGAGCGGTGTCATCTCACTTCCCGTAGCCTGAAGGTATTTTCTAGACCTTCATATAGACACGGTTCTGAGTACTGATATTCTTATGACTATATTTTTACCAGTTCTGATTTCTGAGTTCTGATTTTCTTTGTCATTTGTTGTTGTTTTCCGTAATTACCGTAGGTACTCAACAATCCAGCTTTCTAGTTGCTTGATAGTATATTTTATCTTTTCATGGTACACTCTTAAGCAAAACTACGTCAATCGTTCTCTTCAATGGTCCCTATTTCCCAAGGACATGTTGTTAGATCCAGGCACACTGTTTACCATCGGATGAAGGTGATGTTGAGACGTGGGTAAACAATTAGGGACTTCAACAGAGATGCAAACTATGGTTGTTTTATTGGAATCGAATGCCATGTTTTTTATCAGATGTTGTATTTTGCCATGATGGGTGCTGCTATCAGCTCTTATAGTCTCACGTCAGAACTAGATGTTCATCCATGTTTCTCATTCATATCATTTAGAAGTTGTTCCAAACGTCAAATTTGGAATCAGAGGTAGATGCTTACGCCCATCCACCATCCCTTGGAGCAAAACAGAAGCCTACTTGAATGTAACAGTTACCCTTAGTGTCACTGTTACCCCTAGAGGCCGCTTTCCACTTCTTCTCCCAACGTCCTCAGGCATGGACGGACGTCGATTACTGACCTGGCTGGCGTAGTCAGCTTGCCTATTGTCCTTTCAAAAAGAAGCGAAACAATTCTTAGAATGCCATTATCCACTCTATGCATCAGTTTATGGAAATTCTAATTCATATTTCAGAGAGCTGTCTCCCATCTGAATGCCTGTCAGGTTTCTATGATAATCCCTATTAGTAGACTTAAAGCCACATTACTTAATTACAGGTGCACGCGTCTTTGCTCTGAAAAGAAAATGTATTTTATGAAGCTGTTAGTGTTTCAGGCCCATCTTCTCCTTCTTGAAACTTTCCGCCACATTATTCATGTATGCATGTACCTGGAATGCATTATGGGAAAAAACCTCAGGCTCATCAGTATACACAAAGGAAGGTACTTTTCTGCTTTTTAATTGTCTTAAAAGCTTCAGTATCGTGTCTAGGTCAGTGATTAAATGCTAAATCAACTTGCTGTCATTCAGCCAAAGTATGTTTACACTAATTGGAAAAAAAGTTAATAAATCCATTAACTCATGCTGACGTAGTCTCATTTGTTTTCTCTTTTAACTTAAAGTGGATCTTCAAAATATTTCCTGCCGTCGTATGAGACTTCTTCCAATTTCTCGGTAATCCCCCTCTATGATTCTGATGTCAGGAGTCACACAGTCACACAGTCACACAGTCACTCAGTCACACAGTCACACAGTCACACAGTCACTCAGTCACACAGTCACTCTATACTTAATTATTGATAATGCACTTCATCCCCGTCTGCATAACTCAGACTGGAGTTATCTAGCTAACTCTCTTATCTTAGCATGATGAAGGGTATTACGGACATTACTCGCTCAGTCAGTGAACAGTATCATATCATTCCAATAGAAGACATCTCCTAACCCGTTCTTAGACAGATTATTGGAGTACAGTCACACATTCAGACATCTTCAAACCCGTTCTTAGACAGATTATCGGAGTACAGTCACACTTTCAGACATCTCCAAACCCGTTCTTAGACAGATTATTGGAGTACAGTCACACTTTCAGACATCTCCAAACCCGTTCTTAGACAGATTATCGGAGTACAGTCACACTTTCAGACATCTCCAAACCCGTTCTTAGACAGATTATTGGAGTACAGTCACACTTTCAGACATCTCCAAACCCGTTCTTAGACAGATTATCGGAGTACAGTCACACTTTCAGACATCTCCAAACCCGTTCTTAGACAGATTATTGGAGTACAGTCACACTTTCAGACATCTCCAAACCCGTTCTTAGACAGATTATTGGAGTACAGTCACACTTTCAGACATCTCCAAACCCGTTCTTAGACAGATTATCGGAGTACAGTCACACATTCAGACATCTCCAAACCCGTTCTTAGACAGATTATTGGAGTACAGTCACACTTTCAGATGATTCAGTTTATTGTCTGACATCAGTTGTTTTTCAGAAATCTGTCATTGACAATATTCTCCTAAAAACAGACTTCCTCCTAACAAGCCTACTAGATGAGAGAAGATTGGGTATAGCGTGTCACCCCAGTTATTTCACACACACACACACACACACACACACACACACACACACACACACACACACACACACACACACACACACACACACACACACACACACACACACACACACACACACACACACACACACACACACACACACACACACACACACACATACACACACACATACATATACATATAATATACATATACATACACACAAGTGCTGGCAAAACCATCACCGTCAGGGCCTGGGCTCAGGCCAATCCCATCATGCACTTCTGCAGGCTAGCAGGATGTGAAATGGCCTTGCTCTGTTGTCTTAGGCTCTATTCACACGGGACTATTGTTACTATAGAACGTCAGTTATGTAATTCTTACCCCAGCATGTCCGTTTTTCCAGTGGATGATTCGGACGGGATCAGTTGTACCACACTGCCTCTAATAATTGTTTTCCTTATTCACAATTGACCGTTATGACGGAAGCCTTGAGGCTCTTCTAGGTCGTGAAGATATTTCAAATGTCTAGGGATTGCCTAATATTGGGCTAATGGCCTTCAGTTTGGAGAAAGTCAAAATAATAATAATAATAATAATAATAATAATAATAATAATAATGCATAACAATAAGAAGAATGGACTGTAACCTGCAGACATTAACTTACCAGACGGATTTGGCAAATGTATCAATTCATTGGCTCAGAATCGTCCACTTCATCTTTTAAAAGAGAAGTATGGCACTAGGTTATTTGACAAAACAAATCGTTCATCTGTAGGGTACCTGCATAGCACGTTGTTTTAAGCATCAATTTGTTCCAATGTTCTTAACCAATCTGGGTGCAGCACCTGTTAAACTCTGTCCCTCAAAACACAGGGGTGACGATTCTCACTCGATATTATCAGAGGACCTTGGAGTTTGCGGAAAAACAGTAGGTTTTTGGGGCTGGGATATAATAACCTTGCTAGTCAAAATGACTGACATGGCAGATTCAGACGGGACTAAAGTTATGGATGTGGTGATTTGTGCTCGTGCACATAATTACATTACCTGAGCTGTGAAATGTATCCCGTCTGAATAGGGCTTTAAGTGTTGTCTTAGGGCCGTGCTGTGTTGTCTTAGGGCCGTGCTGTTTTGTCTTAGGGCCGTGCTGTGTTGTCTTAGGGCAGTGCTGTTTTGTCTTAGGGCCGTGCTGTGTTGTCTTAGGGCCGTGCTGTGTTGTCTTAGGGCAGTGTTGTTTTGTCTTAGGGCCGTGCTGTGTTGTCTTAGGGCAGTGCTGTGTTGTCTTAGGGCAGTGCTGTGTTGTCTTAGGGCAGTGCTGTTTTGTCTTAGGGCCGTGCTGTTTTGTCTTAGGGTTGTGCTGTGTTGTCTTAGGGCCGTGCTGTGTTGTCTTAGGGTTGTGCTGTGTTGTCTTAGGGCCATGCTGTGTTGTCTTAGGGTTGTGCTGTGTTGTCTTAGGGCCGTGCTGTGTTGTCTTGTTGTGGTGTCTTAGGGCCGTGCTGTGGTGTCTTAGGGTGGTGTTGTGGTGTCTTAGGGTGGTGCTGTGTTGGCTTAGGGTTGTGCTGTGTTGTCTTAGGGCCATGCTGTGTTGTCTTAGGGCCGTGCTGTGTTGTCTTAGGGTGGTGTTGTGGTGTCTTAGGGTGGTCCTGTGTTGGCTTAGGGAAGTGTTGAGTTGTCTTAGGGCCGTGCTGAATTGTCTTAGGGCAGTGTTGTTTTGTCTTAGGGCAGTGTTGTTTTGTCTTAGGGCAGTGTTGGTTTGGGGTAGAGGCAACAGCCTTTTTATTATTTCATGACCTGTTTTTTCTCTCTCTCTCTCTCTCTCTCTCTCTCTCTCTCTCTCTCTCTCTCTCTCTCTCTCTCTCTCTCTCTCTCTCTCTCTCTCTCTCTCTCTCTCTCTCTCTCTCTCTCTCTCTCTCTGTCTCTCTGTCTCTCTGTCTCTCTGTCTCTCTGTCTCTCTGTCTCTCTGTCTCTCTGTCTCTATGTCTCTCTGTCTCTCTGTCTCTGTGCTATTAAAACTGCACCTTACACACGCTGATCTGAAATGAAGCAGTCACCTTGTGCTTGAGAGAAGAATATTACACCATATTGTTTTTATCAAACTACTCATGCCATCAAATACGGACCATATTTGGTTACCTCCATGTCTCAAAGATTAACATCTTGATTTCATCAAACGGTTTCTCTTTCTTCTTTTGCAGCCGGAAATGTCAATTGTTTTCTGTTATCCCTCTGAAGTGCCTCTGAACAAGGCTGCAAGGGCACTCCCCAAGCCAAAGGGATCTTTATTAATTTGCTGAGTAATGACCGCATACATTATTCAGTATCACAGGGCAACCAAATTTCCCAATGGGAAGAGAAGAACTGGGCTACGCCTCATGTTGCTTCTTTAACCATCAGAAATATAATAAGACCATCGACGGTGTCTTGAAGGAGCATTTGGGATTATGATGGACATTGAGAAGTTAGCAGTGATCTACTTGAAACTCCAATCTAGGGTTATGCATTTTGCTGTGCATTCTGATGCATTGATACTTTGTAAATCGTATCTGTACCCTGCGTAGTTTACAGCCTGCAGTCCTATCTGTACCCTGCATAGTTTATACCCTGCAGTCCTATCTGTACCCTGCATAGTTCATACGCTGCAGTCTGATCTGTACCCTGCATAGTTCATACGCTGCAGTCCTATCTGTACCCTGCGTAGTTTACACCCTGCAGTCCTATCTGTACCCTGCATAGTTCATACGCTGCAGTCCTATCTGTACCCTGCATAGTTCATACCCTGCAGTCCTATCTGTACCCTGCATAGTTCATACCCTGCAGTCCTATCTGTACCCTGCATAGTTCATACCCTGCAGTCCTATCTGTACCCTGCATATGTTATACCCTGCAGTCCTATCTGTACCCTGCATAGTTCATACCCTGCAGTCTGATCTGTACCCTGCATAGTTTATACCCTGCAGTCCTATCTGTACCCTGCATAGTTTATACCCTGCAGTCTGATCTGTACCCTGCATAGTTTATACCCTGCAGTCCTATCTGTACCCTGCATAGCTTCTACCCTGCATTCCTTTCTGAAGTGCAAATGCTGGGTCATGAGTGTAAATGTGATATAAAGGTTTACCAGAGGGTGAGTGGAGAGAGACAGGTTGTCCGGGTGTTGGTCCCACTGAGGGTCACAAGTTCCCCCAAACACACAACTAGAGAGGAAGAGGTAGAGCCAGTTGGGTTAACCACACACACATGCATGTATGCAGAGATTGGTAGTATACCTGTTACATGTATTTGCAATATTTGTGGTGTGTATGTACTTAAATACTACGGTGTATTTAGTCATGTGTGTTGCTCTGGGCTGTACAGTATTCTGTAACAAATACTTTAATTCTAAAGTACTTCCCAGAGTGACTTACAGTTAGTGCATTCAACTAAGCTATCAGAGCCATAGAAAGTAGACCGTCTCTGTACACACTACTGAGAATGTTGTTGCTGTTTGGGCCGGGCTACTTTGCAAATGTATTTCTGTATTTTAAAATACATTATACATGTATTTTTAATTAAATACATTTCAAAATATAAGTATTTACTAGGTTCTTTTTTATAAATTGATCTTTGTTTTTTTCTAATTGCATTTAGTCATTTTTAAATGAATATTTAACTTCTCTAAAACGACAGAAATGGAGTTTGCCTGTGTGTTTTTCGGAGGAGTACGGCTTTGATTTTCAAAAGACGTCCTCCTGCGATCTTCTCAGCTATAAAACATGTGAACTGGAGAATTCATTTGTATAGCTAATCCATTTTGGAGGGAGTTATATTTAACTTGTATAGGTCACAGTATTTCCCATGGAGGCTGGGATAAAGCAAATCAGCTGTTGAATGATGACTTTTCTGACCCAGGTGAAAACAGCAGTTGTTCAAAAACCTCTTGTGCAACTTGGGACAGGTGAGGCTTCTCTAGACGACTTACTGTAGAAAATAAAAACAGATTTGTTTTCAAAGTCTTTGGCCTACTTGGCCCCCGAAACTTGAGGATAACATTTTGAAGGCAGTGCTAGTGTGTTTGCTTGCAAATAATATCTCTTCAACAAACATTATGGGAATCGTAATTTTCGTTTCTTTACACAAACACAGAACAACACAGACAAGGCAAACACACAGAATAACAACAGAATAACAACAGAATAACAACAGAACTACAACAGAACAACAACAGAATAACAACAGAACAACAACAGAATGACAACAGAACAACAACAGAACAACAACAGAATATCAACAGAACAACAACAGAACAACAACAGAATGACAACATAACTACAACAGAACAACAACAGAACTACAACAGAACTACAACAGAACAACAACATAACAACAACAGAATAACAACATAACTACAACAGAACTACAACAGAACTACAACAGAACAACAAAATAACAACAACAGAATAACACATAACAAAACACCAATAATCAACACCATATTCCAATAAAATAGTTTGGTGGGCTTAACATTATCCGACTTTTACTTTGCTTGGAATCATCCCCATCTGGTGTAAGTCTTTCAGCTCATCTTTTCTTTCTCTCTCTCTCTCTCTCTCTCTCTCTCTCTCTCTCTCTCTCTCTCTCTCTCTCTCTCTCTCTCTCTCTCTCTCTCTCTCTCTCTCTCTCTCTCTCTCTCTCTCTCTCTCTCTCTCTCTCCTATTTCTCCTCAGCTGGGACCACCTATATCTTTGGGAAAGGAGGAGGCCTCATCACGTTCAAGTGGCCAGCCAACGAGAGGCCCAGCACGCGTACAGACAGGCTGACCGTGGGGTTCAGTACCTCCCTAAAGGACGGCATCCTGGTCCGGATAGACAGCGCTCCGGGTCTTGGAGACTATCTCATGCTCCACATCGTAAGTTACACTATTCTCTTGCTTTGTTCCTTGTTATTTTGATATGTCCTTTTCTTTATCTGTTGTTCTATCTCTCGTTCTAGATCTCTTTTTTACCTCTCTTTTCTCTGTCTCTGTTTCTGTCCTCCTCTTTCTCTGTCCTCCTCTCTCTTTTTCATCCTCTCTCTCTCTACTCCCTTTGTCCTCCTTTCTAACTGTCCTCCTCTCTCTCTCTCTCTCTCTCTCTCTCACACACTCTCTCTCTCTCTCTCTCTCTCTCTGTCTTCCTCTGTCTCTCTCTCTGTCCTCCTCTCTATCTCTCTCACTCTCTGTCTCTCTCTCTCTGTCTTCCTCTCTGTCTCTCTCGCTGTCCTCCTCTCTCTTTCCACGTCCCCCTCTCTCTCCCTCTGTCCTCCTTTCTCTCTATCTCTGTCCTCCTCTCAATCTCTGTCCTACTCTCTCAAGGGTCCTGAATACTTTCAGAATACTCTGTACATGTATGTGCAACATAGCAAAATGTTCATGTGTGTGTTTGGAGTCATTGCCAAGACATAAAGATTCTTCTGGGGAGATTGACGCAGATCTAGCATGATGAGATGGGATCAGTGATACAACTTCTTACGGCTGATATCCCGTTAACGGGATCGATTTGACAACAGCCAGTGAAAGTGCAGGGCGCCAAATTCAAAACAACAGAAATCTCATAATTAAAATTCCTCAAACATACAAGTATTATACACCAGTTTAAAGATGAACTTGTTGTTAATCCCACCACAGTGTTCGATTTCAAAAAGGCGATTTCAAAAAGACGAAAGCATACCATGTGATTATGTTAGGTCAGTGCCTAGTCACAAAAAACACAGCCAATTTTCCAGCCAAAGAGAGGAGTCACAAAAAGCAGAAATAGAGATAAAATTTATCACTAACCTTTGATGATCTTCATCAGATGGCACTCATAGGACTTCATGTTACACAATATATATATGTTTTGTTCGATTAAGTTCATATTTATACCCAAAGAATCTCAGTTTACATTGGCACATTACGTTCAGTAATGTTTTGCTTCCAAAGCATCCGTTGATTTTGCAGAGAGCCACATCAATTTACAGAAATAGTCATCATAAATGTTGATGAAAATACATGTGTTATGCATGGAATTAAAGATATACTTCTCACCGCTGTGTCAGATTTAAAAAAAGCTTTACAGCGAAAGCACACCATGGAATAATCTGAGTACAGCGCTCAGCCACCAAAACAAGCCATACATATACCCGCCATGTTGTGGAGTCAACACAAGTCAGAAATAACATTATAAATATTAACTTACCTTTGATGATCTTCATCGGAATGCATTCCCAGGCATCCCAGCTCCCCAGTAAATGTTTGTTTTGTTCGATGAAGTCTATCATTTATGTCCAAATACCTCCTTTTTGTTCGCGCGTTTAGTTCACAAATCCAAATTCACAAGGCGCAGGTACTTAGTCCAGACAAAAAGTCAAAACAGTTCCATTACAGTTCGTAGAAACATGTCAAACGATGTATAGAATCAATCTTTAGGATGTTTTCATCATAAATCTTCAATAATATTCCAACCGGACAATTCCTTTGTCTTTAGAAATGAAAAGGCACAGAGCTTGTGCTCACGGCCGCACACGTGACTAAACAAATGGCTTTCTACCAGACCCCTTGTTCAAACAGCTCTTATTCGCCCCCCCTTCAAAGTAGAAGCCTGAAACAAGGTTCTAAAGACTGTTGACATCTAGTGGAAGCCTTAGGAAATGCAATCGGACCCTACATCTGACCTTAACCCTTAACTTAACCATAACCCCAAACCCCTAAAACTAAAACTATACCTAACCCTAACTCTCAACCCTAAATGTAACCCCTAACCCTAACTCTCAACCCTAAATGTAACCCCTAACCCTAACCCTAACTCTCAACCCTAAATGTAACCCCTAACCCTAACTCTCAACCCTAAATGTAACCCCTAACCCTAACTCTCAACCATAAATGTAACCCCTAACCATAACCCTAACTCTCAACCCTACATCTAACCCCTAACCCTAACTCTCAACCCTACATCTAACCCCTAACCCTAACTCTCAACCCTAAATGTAACCCCTAACCCTAACCCTAACTCTCAACCCTAAATGTAACCCCTAACCCTAACTCTCAACCCTAAATGTAACCCTTAACCATATCCTTTATTCTAACCCTAAAACAGCATTTTTCCTACTGGGGACGGGCAAAATGTCCCCACTTGTCAGAGTTTTCCTTGTTTTACTGTCCTTGTGAGGACTTGTGAGGATAGTTAAACAAAAACACACACACACACACATTCTCTCTGTTTTATCTCGCCCTATGAATAATGAAGCTGTGAGTTTCCATACTGTCGTCAGTTGAATCCCTGAGAGATTTATTGTTTTATTCTTTGTAGCTTTTGGCCCTCAGATATACTCATCAACTGTCAGAATCCATAGTGCTGCCTTTCTGTCTTCCTGCCTTTCTGTCTTCCTGCCTTTCCACCGTTCTGCCTTTCTGTCTTCCTGCCTTTCTACCATTCTGCCTTTCTACCATTCTGCCTTTCTACCATTCTGCTTTTCTACCATTCTGCCTTTCTACCATTCTGCCTTTCTACCATTCTGCCTTTCTACCATTCTGCCTTTCTACCATTCTGCCTTTCTACCATTCTGCCTTTCTACCATTCTGCCTTTCTACCATTTTGCCTTTCTACCATTCTGCCTTTCCACCGTTCTGCCTTTCTACCATTTTGCCTTTCTACCATTTTGCCTTTCCTTCATTCTGCCTTTCAACCATTCTGCCTTTCCTTCATTCTGCCTTTCTACCATTCTGCCTTTCTACCGTTCTGCCTTTCCTTGATTCTGCCTTTCTACCATTTTGCCTTTCTACCATTTTGCCTTTCTACCGTTCTGCCTTTCCTTGATTCTGCCTTTCTACCATTTTGCCTTTCTGTCTTCCTGCCTTTCTACCATTTTGCCTTTCTACCATTTTGCCTTTCCTTCATTCTGCTTTTCCACCGTTCTGCCTTTCTACCGTTCTGCCTTTCTGTCTTCCTGCCTTTCTACCATTTTGCCTATCTACCATTTTGCCTTTCCTTCATTCTGCTTTTCCACCGTTCTGCCTTTCTACCGTTCTGCCTTTCTACCGTTCTGCCTTTCTGTCTTCCTGCCTTTCTACCATTCTGCCTTTCTACCATTCTGCCTTTCTACCATTCTGCTTTTCTACCATTCTGCCTTTCTACCGTTCTGCCTTTCTGTCTTCCTGCCTTTCTACCATTCTGCCTTTCCACCGTTCTGCCTTACTACTGTTCTGCCTTTCTACTGTTCTGCCTTTCTACCATTCTGCCTTTCTACCATTCTGCCTTTCCACCGTTCTGCCTTTCTACCGTTCTGCCTTACTACTGTTCTGCCTTTCCACCGTTCTGCCTTTCTACTGTTCTGCCTTTCTACCATTCTGCCTTTCTACCATTCTGCCTTTCCACCGTTCTGCCTTTCTACTGTTCTGCCTTTCTACCGTTCTGCCTTTCTACCATTCTGCCTTTCCACCGTTCTGCCTTTCTACTGTTCTGCCTTTCTACCATTCTGCCTTTCCACCGTTCTGCCTTTCCACCGTTCTGCCTTTCTACCGTTCTGCCTTTCCACCGTTCTGCCTTTCCACCGTTCTGCCTTTCTACCGTTCTGCCTTTCTACTGTTCTGCCTTTCTGTCTTCCTGCCTTTCTACTGTTCTGCCTTTCTACCGTTCTGCCTTTCTACCATTCTGCCTTTCCACCGTTCTGCCTTTCTACTGTTCTGCCTTTCTACCATTCTGCCTTTCCACCGTTCTGCCTTTCTACCATTCTGCCTTTCCACCGTTCTGCCTTTCTACCGTTCTGCCTTTCTACCATTCTGCCTTTCCACCGTTCTGCCTTTCTACTGTTCTGCCTTTCTACTGTTCTGCCTTTCTACCGTTCTGCCTTTCTACCGTTCTGCCTTTCTACCGTTCTGCCCTTCTACCGTTCTGCCTTTCTACTGTTCTGCCTTTCTACCGTTCTGCCTTTCTACCGTTCTGCCTTTCTACTGTTCTGCCTTTCTACCGTTCTGCCTTTCCACCGTTCTGCCTTTCCACGGTTCTGCATTTCTACCGTTCTGCCTTTCCACCGTTCTGCCTTTCCACCGTTCTGCCTTTCTACCGTTCTGCCTTTCTGTCTTCCTGCCTTTCTACTGTTCTGCCTTTCTACCGTTCTGCCTTTCTACCATTCTGCCTTTCTACCATTCTGCCTTTCCACCGTTCTGCCTTTCTACTGTTCTGCCTTTCTACCATTCTGCCTTTCTACTGTTCTGCCTTTCTACCGTTCTGCCTTTCCACCGTTCTGCCTTTCCACCGTTCTGCCTTTCTACCGTTCTGCCTTTCCACCGTTCTGCCTTTCCACCGTTCTGCCTTTCTACCGTTCTGCCTTTCTGTCTTCCTGCCTTTCTACTGTTCTGCCTTTCTACCGTTCTGCCTTTCTACCATTCTGCCTTTCTACCATTCTGCCTTTCCACCGTTCTGCCTTTCTACTGTTCTGCCTTTCTACCATTCTGCCTTTCTACCATTCTGCCTTTCCTTCATTCTGCCTTTCCACCGTTCTGCCTTTCTACCGTTCTGCCTTTCTGCCTTTACGTGGAGCACTAGTATGTACTGTATAGTTGGGTTGTCTGTTAGAGAGCTTCCCTAAGGGTATTTAAATCTCTCTCTCTCTCTCTCTCTCTCTCTCTCTCTCTCTCTCTCTCTCTCTCTCTCTCTCTCTCTCTCTCTCTCTCTCTCTCTCTCTCTCTCTCTCTCTCTCTCTCTCTCTCTCTCTCTCTCTCTCTCTCTTTCTCTTTCTCTCTGTCTGTCTCTCTGTCTGTCTCTCTTTCTCTCTCTCTCTCTTTCTCTTTCTCTCTGTCTGTCTGTCTCTCTGTCTGTCTCTCTTTCTCTCTCTCTCTCTCTCTCTCTCTCTCTCTCTGCCATATATATATGTTCATACATATGTTGCTTTACTGGCATGGGAAATATGCCAAAGATAATAAACAAAAGTGAAAAGAAAAAAAATATGAACAGTAAACATTACACTCCAAAGGAATAATGACATTTCTAATGTCATATTATGTGCAAATAGTTAAAGTACATTAAGGAAAATAAATACCGTTAAATAAAGGTTGTATTTACTATGGTGTTGGCGCTCCACTGGTGTCTCTTTTCTTGTGGCAACAGGTCACACATCTTGCTGCTGTGACTGCACACTGTGGTTTTCCACCCAACAGATAGGGGAGTTTATCAAGATTGGATTCGTTTTGAAATTCTTTGTGTGTCTGTGTAATCTGAGGGAAATATGTGTCTCTAATATGGTCATACTTTTGGCAGGAGGTTAGGAAGTGCAGCTCAGTTTCCACTTCATTTTGTGGGCAGTCTGCACATAGCCGGTCTTCTCTTGAGAGACAGGTCTGCCTACGGCGGCCTCTCTCAATAGTAAGGCTATGCTCACTGAGTCTGTACATAGTCAAAGCTTTCCTTCATTTTGGGTCAGTCACGGTGGTCAGATATTCTGCCACTGTTTCTTCTTTGTTTAGGGCCAAATAGCATTCTAGTTTGCTCAGTTTTTTTGTTAATTCTTTCCGATGTGTCAGGTAATTATCTTTATGTTTTCTCATCATTTGGTTGGGTCTAATTATGTTGCTGTTGCTGTCCTGGGGCTCTGTGGAGTCTGTTTGTGTTTGTGAACAGAGACCCAGGACAAGCTTGCTTAGGGGACTCTTCTCCAGGTGCATCTCTCTGTAGGTGATGGCTTTGTTATGGAAGGAGTGGGAATCGCTTCATTTTAGGAGGTTGTAGAATTTACAGGCTCTTTTCTGGATTTTGATAATTAGCAGGTATCGGCCTAATTCTTTGTGCATGCATTATTTGGTGTTTTACATTGTACACTTAGGATATGTTTGCAGAATTCTGCATGCAGATTCTTAATATGCTGTTGTCTCATTTTTTTAATTATTGGTTGGTGAGCGGACCACAGTCCTCACAACCATAAAGGGAAATGGGTTCTATAGCTGATTCAAGTATTTTTAGCCAGATCCTAATTGGTTTGTCACATGTTATGTTCCTTTTAAAGGCATAGAAGCCCTTCTTGCCTTGTCTCTCAGATCGTTCACAGCTTTGTGGAAGTTACCTGTGGCCATGATTTTTAGGCCGAAGTATGTATCATTTTTTGTGTTCTCTAGAGCAACAGTGTCTAAATGGAATTTGTATTTGTGGTCTTGGCAACTGGACCTTTCTTAGAACACAATTGTTTTTGTCTGAATGAGATTTACTGTCATGGCCTAGGTCTGACAGAATCTGTGCAGAAGATCTAGGTGCTGCTGTAGATTCTCCTTGATAGGGGACTGAAGCGCCAGATAGTCAACAAACAGTTGACATTTTAATTTAGATTCTAGTAGGGTGAGGCGCTGCAGACAGTTCTAGTGCTCTCGAAAATGTGTTGATATATATGTTGAAGAGGGTGGGGCTTAAGCTGCATCCCTGTCTCACCTCACGGCCCTGTGGAAAGAAATGTGTTTGTTTTTTGCCAATTTTAACTGCACACTTTTTGTTTATGTACTGTGCCTTGCAAAAGTATTCATCCCACTTGGTGTTTTTCCAATTTTGTTGCATTTCAACCTGTAATTTAAATAGATTTTTTATTTGGACTTCATATAATGAACATACACAAAATTGTCCAAATTGGTGAAGTGAAATGCAAAAAATCCAAGGGAGGGCTGCCGTCTTGTCGGCTCTTAACCAATCATACTATTTTTTTAGTTTTTTCACATTGTTTGTAACTTGTTTTGTACATAATGTTGCTGCTACCGTCTCTCATGACCGAAAAGAGCTTCTGGACATCAGAACTGGGATTATTCACCTCAAATTGGATGAGGAGTTCTTCGTCAATGAGTCGGACGTGAGGGATATATTATGGACACCCGACCAGGCCCAGATCCCCGTGATTCGCTGGAAAAGGAAACGTAGGTTTCACGGAAAGAGATCAGGATGCCTTGTGAGGATCAGGTGACGAGTGGCTAATCTGCTCTTGCCTTCTGTTCTGCTACCTAACGTTCAATCCCTAGAAAATAAATGGTATGAAATGAAAGCACGTACAGTGTCTTGCAAAAGTATTCATCACCCTTGGTGTTTTTCCTATTTTGATGCATTACAACCTGTCATTTAAATGTATTTTAATTTGAGTTTCATGTAATGGATGTAATGGATGTGACATTTTTTGGTTGATAAATTGAAAAAAATAAGTGACACAATCTAAGTGTCACATGATCTGTAACATAATCTCAGCATATATACATACACCTGTTCTGAAAGGCACCCAGAGTCTACAACACCACTAAGCAAGGGGCACCACCAAGCAAGCAGCACCATGAAGACCAAGGAGCTCTCCAAACAGGTCAGGGACAAAGTTGTGGAGAAGTACAGATCAGGGTTGGGTTATAAAAAATATCCCAAACTTTGAACATCCCACGGACACCATTAAATCCATTAGTAAAAAAATTGATAGAATATGGCACCACAACAAACCTGCCTAGAGAAGGCTGCCCACCAAAACTCACGGACCAGGCAAGGAGGGCATTAATCAGAGAGGCAACAGAGAGACCAAAGATAACCCTAAAGGAGTTGCAAAGCTCCACAGCGGAGATTGGAGTATCTGTCCATAGGACCACTTTAAGCTGTACACTCCACAGAGCTGGGCTCTATGGAAGAGTGGCCAGAAAAAAGTAAACACATTTGGTATTCACCAAAAGGCTTGTGGGAGACTCCCCAAACATATGGAAGAAGTTTCTCTGGTCAGTCAGATCAGGCTAAAATGTAGCTTTTTGGCCATCAAGGAAAACGTTGTCTGTCACAAATCCAACACCTCTCCTCACCCTGAGAACACCATCCCCACAGTGAAGCATGGGGGTGGAAGCATCATGCTGTGGGGATGTTTATAATTGGCAGGGACTGGGAAACAGGTCAGAATTGAAGGAATGATGGATGGCGCTAAATACAAGGAAATTCTTGAGGGAAACCTGTTTCAGTCTTCCAGAGATTTGAGACTGGGATGGAGGTTCACTTTCCAGCAAGACAATGACCCATACTGCTAATGCATCACTCAAGTGGTTTAAGGGGAAAAATTGAAATGTCTTGGAATGGCCTAGTCAAAGCCCAGACCTCAATCCAATTGAGAATCTGTGGTATGACTTAAAGATTGCTGTATGCCAGCGGAACCCATCCAACTTGAAGGAGCTGGAACAGTTTTGCCTTGAAGAATGGGCAAAAATCCCAGTGGCTAGATGTGCCAAGTTTATAGAGACATGCCCCAAGAGACTTGCAGCTGTAAATGCTGCAAAAGGTGGCTCTACAAAGTGTTGACCTTGGGGGGTGAATAGTTATGCACGTTCAAGTTTTTTTCTTTCTTTTTATCTTATTTCTTGTTTGTTTCACAATAAAACATATTTTGCATCTTCAAAGTCGTAGGCATGTTGTGTAAATCAAATTATACAAAAATATATTTTAATTCCAGGTTGTAAAGCAACAAAATAGGAAAAATGCCATGTGGCGTGAATACTTTCGCAAGCCACTGTACATGGATTTTATAATGTCGTATGTTTTTCCCCCAACACCACTTTCCATCAACTTGTATAAAAGATCCTCATGCCAAATTGAGTCAAATGCTTTTTTGAAATCAACAAAGTATGTGTCACGTCCTGACCTTAGTTCCGTTTTTGTGTCTCTATTTTAGTTTGGTCAGGGCGTGAGTTAGGGTGGGAAGTCTATGTTCTTTTTTCTAGGTTGTTGTTTTTCTATGTGTTTGGCCTGGTGTGGTTCCCAATCAGAGGCAGCTGTTTATCGTTGTCTCTGATTGGTAGCCATATTTAGGTAGCCTGTTTTCCATTGTGTGTTGTGGGTGATTGTTTCCTGTGTTAGTGTTTGTTTCACATTTCAGGACTGTTTCGGTTTTCGTTATCATTCACTTTGTTATTTTTGTATTTTGGAGTGTTCAGTTTGATTAAACTATCATGGATACTTACCACGCTGCGTATTGGTCCGATCCTTCATACTCCTCGTCTGAAGAGAAGGAAAATCGTTACAGAAAAGAGAAAACTTTGCCTTTGTTTTGGTTTTGTATGTTTCTCAATTAGGGTGTGCAGGGTGAATATGTGGTCTGTCGTACGGTAATTTGGTAATAAGCCAATTTGACGTTTGATCAGTACATTGTTTTCACTGAGGAAATGTACGAGTCTGCTGTTAATGATAATGCAGACGATTTTCCTGAAGTTGCTGTTGACGCGTATCCCTTCTCATTAGGGTCAAATGTGTCTCCACTGTTGTGGCTTGGGGTGATCAGTCCTTGGTTTTCAATATTGGGGAACATGCCAGAGCTAAATATGATATTTAAAGAGTTTTAGTAAAGCTATATTTTAATTTTTGTTCTGTATATTTTATCATTTCATTAAGGATACCATCAACACCACAGTCCTTTTTTGGTTGGAGGGTTTGTATTTTGTCCTGTAGTTCATTCAATGTAATTGGAGAATCCAGTATGTTCTGGTAGTCTTTAATAGTTGATTCTAAGATTTGTATTTGATCAAGTACAGTACCAGCCTACTCTGTCAAGGCTGTTTCTTTATTTTCACAATGCTCTACATTGTAGGATAATAGTGAAGACGTCAAAACGATATAATAACACATATGGAATTATTTAGTAAGCAAAAAAGTGTTAAACAAATCAAAATATAGCCTGCTGTACCTTGATGACAGCTTTGCACACTCTTGGCATTCTCTCCACCAGCTTCACCTGGAATGCTTTTCCAACAGTCTTGAAGTAGTTCTGTGTGAAGTCTTTATTTGGGCTGCAATTTCTGAGGCTGGTAACTCCAATGAACTTATCCTCTGCAGCAGAGGTAACTCTGCGTCTTCCTTTCTTGTGGCGGTCCTCATGAGAGTCAGTTTCATCATAGCTCTTGATGGTTATTGCGACTGCACTTTCAAAGTTCTTGAAATTTACCAGATTGACTGACCTTCATGTCTTAAAGTAATGATGGACTGTCATTTCTCTTTGCTTATTTGAGCTGTTCTTGCCATAATATGAACTTGGTCTTTTTCCAAATAGGGCTATCTTCTGTATACCACCCCTACCTTGTCTCTCTCTCTCTCTCTCTCTCTCTCTCTCTCTCTCTCTCTCTCTCTCTCTCTCTCTCTCTCTCTCTCTCTCTCTCTCTGTCTCTCTCTCTCTGTCTCTGTCTCTGTCTCTGTCTCTGTCTCTGTCTCTTTGTCTCCATCTCTCTCCGTCTCTCTCTCTCTCTCTCTCTCTCTCTCTCTCTCTCTCTCTCTCTCTCCATCTCTCTCTCTCTCTCCATCTCTCTCTCTCTCTCTCCATCTCTCTATTTCTCCCATCTCTCTATTTCTCAATAAAATATGACATCATAGCCAGTAACACTACTCATATGTGTTCTATTTCTTTCTTAATTATAAACTATTAATGAATGCATTCATATATTACTCCTAAATGTGTAAAGAATTGCACTGATTGATTTGAATAGAAATTGCTGTGTTTTATAAAGTGTTTCTCTAACTAATTGTTCATTGCCTTTAGAAAAGCCGTTAAATTGGTCAAATGCATTTACAATTTTTCCTCTCTGTTCAAAGTGCTTTTATCAATGATGGTGAATTAATATGTTCCAACTAATTGGATTTATTCATAAATTAGTGACCTTGTCCTGTATGGCTGGCTGCCTCCATGCCTCCACTCACAGTAAGGGGATGGATGGAACAGATTCGTCCTCTATCGTTGGTCTCTCTCTCTCTCTCTCCTCTCTCTCTCTTTCTCTCTCTCTCTCTCTCTCTCTCTCTCTCTCTCTCTCTCTCTCTCTCTCTCTCTCTCTCTCTCTCTCTCTCTCTCTCTCTCTCTCTCTCTCTCTCTCCCCTCTCTCTCTCTCTCTCCCCTCTCTCTCTCTCTCTCTCTGCCTCTCTCTCTCTCTCTCTCCTCTCTCTCTCTCTCTTTCTCTTTCTGTCTCTGCCCTCTCTCTCTCTTTCTCTCTCTGCCTCTCTCTCTCTCTCTCTCTCTCTCTCTCTCTCTCTCTCTCTCTCTCTCCTCTCTCTTTCTCTCTCTGTCTCTCTCAATTTCTCTCACAGATAGACAAACACACCACTCACACAACATTTCTCTATCTCTTTATCTGTCTCTCCATAACTCTCTTTCCTGTCCATCTATCCACTTGTTTTATTGGGGCTTTTGAGTCTGGTCCTCAGGGCTTAACGAGCGGTCAAAGCAATGGCACCACACCTGGCCATACATGCCCCCCCCTCTTCGCTCCACCGCACCCTAAATTGGAACCTCTTTCCTGGGGAAGGGCGGATGAACCATGCCCCTGCTAATTCAGCTAAAATCTGGAGCACAAAACTGCAGTTAGGGGAATTAAGACACTAGTGTATCATTATAGGGGTTAATTCAAGCTTGGCTTTGTTTTATATGGGGGAAACTACATTGAACAACAGTATAATAGCTTATTAGCAACATATTGTTGAAGTAACAAAGACGTACAATCTTAGAAAAAAGGGTTCTAAAATGGTTCTTCGGCTGTCTCCATAGGAGAACCCTTTTAGGTTCCATGTAGAAGCCTCTGTAGAAAGGGTTCTACCTGGAACCAAAAGGGTTCTACCTGCAACCATAAAGGGTTCTTCAAAGCGTTCTCCTATGGGGGCAGCCGAAGAACCCTTTAAGATTCTAGATAGCACTTTTTTTCTAAGAGTCTATAAAACAGTTTGATCGGAGAGTTATAGTTTTTCTCAGTTGCTAAGACACTTTTAATGAAACTGGGGTCCACTTGATCTCCATCATAACCTAATGAGCACTACAGTATTATTTTGTGTAAAACTGTAAGTCATTTCTCATTGCTTTCACACACGATACAAATGCTACGCACATTTTTACACAACTCTCTACAAAAGACAGCAAAACTCAGTTGTGTAAATCATGACCAAAAAAACTAAAACATTTGGTCACAGCTGATACAAATTACTCCCATGAAGGTGAACTTCTTCTGCACGTGTGCAAAACTTATTTTCACAATTGTTCAATTGTTCAATCAGCAAATCAGTTCAATTCATGCATAAAAGAGATCACCTCTGAGTTGCTGTTGCCGAGAATAGACCAAGTAAGAGGCCGAGGGGCAAGAACAAAGGTGAGGAAGAGGAAGAGGAAGAGGAAGAGAGTTCAGCTTTCAGATCAAAAGGAAAAATGTCTAATAAACCTTTTGCTTCTGGATAGTCATGATCTTGAGTGACATTCTTTCTTCATTTGTCATCTTTTGGTAAAAATCAATTAAAGAATAAAAAGAATTCAGCCCATGCTGTTATAATATGTTTACTTGCCTTTTATGGTGCATACTATAATTATAGTATCAACAAATGGCACAGACATATACAAGAGGGGTTAACCATGTTAGGGTATATTGATAGTTGTAGTCAGTATTTATTGGGCCATTGTGTAACGATTGATTGAAATTACTTTTTCATTAGATAAGTTGTATGTATTGATGGAGGTAGTTGATGTTGTATTTCATGTATTTCATGTTTTGAGAGGCTTAATGCGTTTTTCTAAATGAATGTGTCTTTTGGCCAACGCGTTTCAGTTTGGTTCTGTGGGTTATTTGAAAAAGTTGAATTCTGTTTGGACGAATGTGATCATGCAATCAAGAAAAACTGTAATCATGAGTTGTTTAAACGACAGTATATGAAATCTATATACGAAAACATATACAGTATTTTAATGGTACTTGGTCTTTAAACAAGGTGAGATTATTCTACATCAAAATATTTGTCGTGTTTTATTCTGGAACATATGCAAGAAACTGGAATCTCGTCCTCTACAGCCCTGACATACTGACTTTGGCTAGAAGAGAGAACAGAGAGAGCTGATACAGAGAGCAGCAAGAGGAGGGAAGAGAGCAGGGGAGGGAGGGAGACAGAGGTAGAGAGGAGGGAAAGAGGTGGAGAGGAGGGAAGAGAGCAGGGGAGGGAGGGAGAGAGAGGTAGAGAGGAGAGAAAGAGGTGGAGAGGAGGGAAGAGAGCAGGGGAGGGAGGGAGAGAGAGGTAGAGAGGAGGGAAAGAGGTGGAGAGGAGGGAAGAGAGCAGGGGAGGGAGGGAGAGAGAGGTAGAGAGGAGGGAAAGAGGTGGAGAGCAGGGGAGGGAGAGGTAGAGAGGAGGGAAAGAGGTGGAGAGGAGGGAGGGGGAGGGAGGTAGAGAGTGGAGAGGTGAAACAGCAAATTGTCCCTGCCGTTAGCAGGTTCACCGCCATCGGTTCCCCTCGGGTGGACTCAGGACGAGTCATTTTCACCGATAAACGTCCGTCCTATGACCTTTGTGGAGAGCAAGGGGGCGAAGGTCTACCTCGTTGTGGACAAGCCGGCCCCTGAGGCTGGGCAAATGTCACGTCCGACGTCCTTCAAACACGTTGCAGATGTCGCCCGCCCAAATAGCAACCTGGATGGAAGAATTAGAGGAATCAAAATCACTGCATTTATTCATCTTCATTGGGCATCAAAGGTGCTCCACCTCTGGCAGTCATTGATTTTCTAAACAGGCTGCTGTTTATCTGGGAAAAGTTGCCAAACCTACAAAAATGTTAACTGTTGAGTCCTTAAGCAAACAGAATATATATTGCTACACAATTCCTTAATTTATTGACTAGGGCTTTTGAAAGTTATAAACGCAAATACGTAAGATCTGAGAAACCTGTTTTGTCGACATCCAGATCTGCAATTTGGAGTGCAGTGTGCTGCTTGTATTGATTCATCCAACGAGAGTTATGATCAGGAGTCCCCTTGCTTCCTAAACTTAGCAGAACCAACAGTACCACCTGGGCCATGTTCTGAGTACGTTTCTATCAGAACCAACAGTACCACCTGGGCCATGTTCTGAGTACGTTTCTATCAGAACCAACAGTACCACCTGGGCCATGTTCTGAGTACGTTTCTATCAGAACCAACAGTACCACCTGGGCCATGTTCTGAGTACGTTTCTATCAGAACCAACAGTACCACCTGGGCCATGTTCTGAGTACGTTTCTATCAGAACCAACAGTACCACCTGGGCCATGTTCAGAGTACGTTTCTATCAGAACCAACAGTACCACCTGGGCCATGTTCTGAGTACGTTTCTATCAGAACCAACAGTACCACCTTGGCCATGTTCAGAGTACGTTTCTATCAGAACCAACAGTACCACCTGGGCCATGTTCTGAGTACGTTTCTATCAGAACCAACAGTACCACCTGGGCCATGTTCTGAGTACGTTTCTATCAGAACCAACAGTACCACCTGGGCCATGTTCTGAGTATGTTTCTATCAGAACCAACAGTACCACCTGGGCCATGTTCAGAGTATGTTTCTATCAGAACCAACAGTACCACCTGGGCCATGTTCAGAGTATGTTTCTATCAGAACCAACAGTACCACCTGGGCCATGTTCTGAGTATGTTTCTATCAGAACCAACAGTACCACCTGGGCCATGTTCTGAGTATGTTTCTATCAGAACCAACAGTACCACCTGGGCCATGTTCTGAGTATGTTTCTATCAGAACCAACAGTACCACCTGGGCCATGTTCAGAGTATGTTTCTATCAGAACAAACAGTACCACCTGGGCCATGTTCTGAGTATGTTTCTATCAGAACCAACAGTACCACCTGGGCCATGTTCAGAGTATGTTTCTATCAGAACCAACAGTACCACCTGGGCCATGTTCAGGCCAAAGCCAAGTGGAACCGATGTGCTTCTTAGGCCAAAGAAATTCTTAGGTGCATTGTTCCATTCCAAATGGCAGCTTATAACCTATGTAGGGAACTACTTCTATGTACTTTTGACAAAAGTAGTGCGCTACGTAGGGTATAAGATGCTATTTGAGACGCATCCAAAGTTTCAAGATTCAAGTCTCTTCATCTACAGATGTCGGATATTAACTTGGCCGTCCATGGTACTGATTTCTGTGTGTGTGTGTGTGTGTGTGTGTGTGTGTGTGTGTGTGTGTGTGTGTGTGTGTGTGTGTGTGTGTGTGTGTGTGTGTGTGTGTGTGTAGAAAAGCATGTTGACTCACCCTACTTGTTGAGAAACGGCAATGCCATCCTCCTCTCTTTCATATTGTCTATAAAACCACAAGTCCAATCCGTATCTCCGTCAGTGGCTAATTTAGGAAAGGGCCAACTTTAGCTAGCTAGCCACCGGAGGACAACAACACAACCCCCTCTCCATCTCTTTCTCTTTCTCTCTCTCTCTCTCTCTCTCTCTCTCTCTCTCTCTCTCTCTCTCTCTCTCTCTCTCTCTCTCTCTCTCTCTCTCTCTCTCTCTCTCTCTCTCTCTCTCTCTCTCTCTTTCTCCTTCTTTCTTTCTCCCCCCCCCCTCTCTCTCTCTCTCTCTCCCTCTCTCCCTCTCTCTTTCCCTCTCTCTCTCTCTCTCTCTCTCTTCTGGGTGAACACAGGGTGTGGCGAAAGATTCACCAGCTCAGCTAATTCATTCCTACATTCTCCATGTTCTTTACCTCTTCCTGTTCTTCTAATAAAATACAAACAAATGAATTGGAGAAAGTTTGAAGATGAATAACTTTTTTGAATGCTTTTTTGTCTCTGTCTCTCTGTCTCTCTGTCTCTCTGTCTCTCTGTCTCTCTGTCTCTCTGTCTCTCTCCCTCTCCGTCTCTCCCTCTCCGTCTCTCCCTCTCCGTCTCTCTCTCTCTCTCTCTCTCTCTCTCTCTCTCTCTCTCTCTCTCTCTCTCTCTCTCTCTCTCTCTCTCTCTCTCTCTCTCTCTCGCTCTCTCTCTCTCTCTCTCTCTCTCTCTCTCTCTCTTCTGTAATCTGCTAATGGAGGAGCTCCCTGTACCGAGTTGCATATTTGTTCGCAGGGAAATGCTCTCTAGTCATTAACGACAAATGTCTTCACTTCCTCCCTACTGCTGCACAGCATGCTGCGTAGCGTATAATTACAGACAAACTAAATGCAT
This sequence comes from Salvelinus alpinus, assembly GCF_045679555.1. Lineage (NCBI taxonomy): Eukaryota > Metazoa > Chordata > Actinopteri > Salmoniformes > Salmonidae > Salvelinus > Salvelinus alpinus. The sequence goes on from NC_092119.1 coordinate 10,302,598, forward strand.
CTACAAATTGCATCTCGCAGAAGTGAGAGCGTTTTTCTTTTTTTCATGTGTGGTCAGGCAACATATCCAATCTGGCTGTAAGTGGATCTCTTAACAACAATTATTTTCAGCAATTTTTCTGCAGCATTTATGTCCTTCCGTTCTATTTTGTTTTTGATAAGCGAAATCCATGGCCGTGGTTTATAGCATCTGTTTGATTGTATAGCGAACCTGAAATAGACATCACTGTAGTTAACTGTGGTTAAATGAGACTAGGCTAGACTTTTAAATGGTGGTATCTGTGCAAATTGAGTCCAATCTGTGTGAATTAAGACTCGTTATCAGGTAGTTCTCCACGTATCGACATCACACACACACCATTTATAAACAGCCCACTAGTGCTGAGCTATTAACCAAAATGTCTGTTCTTTTTCATTTTTTAAACAACTAATTGACCTACTTCTGTTCAATTATTGAATAACATTTCATGAATTATTTTTCTGTGAGATCAATGTGCACATTGCACAGTTTCTGTAGGGATAAATCAGATCAAGCCAGAACTGTGAGATGTAGTAGGGAGTTGTAGTTTCCAACAGGCCAATATTCTACATAGTTTAACGCAGAAAATGTGGTAATTGACTACAATGAACATAATCCATTGCACTCCTACTTTTCCGGTCTGTGTATCTTTTATGCCAGCTACTTAAAAGAGAGAAGAATGCACAATTGGGATGGATAGAGCAGTTGCTTTACATGATCTAAGTGATTGATCACTGGTATTCAGCATTTGTAAAAGTATGCCTTATTTACTTTGAAGAATTACTAAAATATTGATTTTGTCAGACAGCATAGGCAGCAGCTCTATAGAGATGAGATGATGACTTGCAATTAAATAATAAAGTAATATAAACAACTGAAATATTTTATTTTATTAAAGTAAAGTAATGTGAATACATGATGGTTAGTAAGTGAAAAGCAGTAATGGACAGTCACTACCATCGTGGGACTTTTATTTATTGTTTTATTCTGTGTTGTTACAGAATTCAACCAGCATAATTCATAGTGCATTTAATGTTTAAGAAAATAATTGAAACCAAAATCGAAAACAATGATTATATTTTCAATAATCTAACCGAAACCGAACCAACCTCCAAAATCCCAAATCGCTCAGCCCATCGGCCCAGATACTAGTATCTGTCACCACACAACGTGCCCCAATGAAATCCTATAAGACGGAGAGATAACAGAGAGAACAGGAAATCTATAGTGTTGATCGCTTCTAATCAGCTGGGAGCATAAGTACACTTGGCCCGTTGATTTACAATCAGGAGAAAACCTCCTCTGCAGACACATCAATATGCCACGGACCCCCACCACTCTCCCACTGCTTTTGGCTGGCAGTAGCATTTGAGGAGGTAGCAAAATGACCTGTGCTGCCATTATAAGTACAGCTTTTCTTACTCCTCCATGTTGGGATTGTGAAAGCTAGACGGTAGACACTCCAAAGAAAACATCTGACTTCATTATGAAACCACCTAGCTGATATTGACTGTTGTTTTCATCCAACTGGTGGTGCTAGGAGAATACTAGGTTTAAAACAGATTAGCTACAAGTAAGACACTTGCCAAACAGCTCACTCCTTAGGTAGTGGAGGTTCAAAGGCAGACATGACTGAGCTATAACTTTCCCTTGGAAGGTATTTATGGACAGAAAGTGAGAAAAGTTTTAATGAGTTGTGTTATTATGGTTGAGCTGATTCATTCCCCTAATGGTAGTAATTAAAGGTACATCTGCATGAATCAAGCAGGACAACAAGACAGCACATTGTCTTTCATTTGACTGAATACAGCAGATGGATGTAAGATGTACTCAGTGCTGTAAAAATACTTTAAAGCACTACTTCAGTAGTTTTTTGGAGTATCTTTACTTTACTTTACTTTTCTATTTTTGACAAGTTTTACTTTTACTTCACTACATTCCTTAAGAAAATGATGTACTTTTTCCTCCATACATTTTCCCTGACACCCAAAACTACTTGTTACATGTTGAATGCTTAGCAGGACAGAAAATGGTCCAATTTGCACACTTATCAACATCCCTGGTCATCCCTACTGCCTCTGATCTGTCGGACTCACTATACGCAAATCCCACCGTATCTTCTCCGCTGTGCAATCCGGTTTCCGAGCCGGTCACAGGTGCACCTCAGCCACGCTCAATGTACTAAACGATATCATAACCGCCATCGATAAAAGACAGTACTGTGCAGCCGTCTTCATCGACCTGGCTAAGGCTTTCGACTCTGTCTATCACCGTATTCTTATCGGCAGACTCAATAGCCTTGGTTTCTCTAATGACTGCCTCACCTGGTTCACCAACTACTTTGCAGACAGAGTTCAATGTGTAAAATCGGAGGGCCTGTTGTCCGGAACTCTGGCAGTCTCTATGGTGGTACCACAGGGTTCAATGCTTGGGCCAACTCTTTTCTCTTTATATATCAATGATGTTGCTCTTGCTGCGTGTGATTCCCTGATCCACCTCTACGCAGACGACACCATTCTGTATACTTCTGGCCTTTCCTTGGAAACTGTGCTAACTAACCTTTAAACGAGCTTCAATGCCATACAACTCTCCTTCCATGGCCTCCAACGGCTCTTAAATGCTAGTAAAACCAAATGCATGCTTTTCAACCGTTCGCTGCCCGCACCCGCCCGCCCGACTAGCATCACCACCCTGGACAGTTCTGACCTAGAATATGTGGACAACTATACATACCTAGGTGTCTGGCTAGACTGTAAACTCTCCTTCCAGACTCACATTAAACATCTCCAATCCAAAATCAAATCTAGAATCGGCTTTCTATTTCGCAACAAAGCCTCCTTCAGTCATGCCGCCAAACTTACCCTAGAAAAACTGACTACCTACCGATCCTCGACTTCGGCGATGTCATCTACAAAATAGCTTCCAATACTCTACTCAGCAGACTGGATGCAGTCTATCACAGTGCCATCCGTTTTGTTACCAAATCACCTTATACCACCCACCATTGCGACCTGTATGCTTTATTTGGCTGGCCCTCGCTACATATTCGTCACCAGACCCACTGGCTCCAGGTCATCTATAAGTCTATGCTAGGTAAAGCTCCGCCTTATCTCAGCTCACTGGTCACGATAACAACACCCACCCGTAGCACACGATCCAGCAGGTATATCTCACTGATCATCCCCAAAGCCAACACCTGATCTGGCCGCCTTTCCTTCCAGTTCTCTGCTGCCAGTGATTGGAACGAATTGCAAAAATTGCTGAAGCTGGAGACTTATATTTCCCTCACCAACTTTAAACATCAGCTATCTGAGCAGCTAACCGATCGCTGCAGCTGTACATAGCCCATCTGTAAATAGTCCAACCACTCTACCTTCCTCATCCCCATACTGTTTTTATTTACTTTTCTGTTCTTTTGCACACCAGTATCTCTACTTGCACATCATCAACTGCTCATTTATCACTCCAGTGTTAATCTGCTAAATTGTAATTCTTCGCTACTATGGCCTATTGATTGCCTACCTCCTCATGCCTTTTGCTCACACTGTATATATACTTTATTTTTTCTACTGTGTCATTGACTTGTT
>NC_092119.1:10311202-10383702 GCF_045679555.1 Salvelinus alpinus
GCCGAGTCGGTTTTGGGTTGGGAAAAAACAGGTCAGGTCCTGCGCTGCACATCGATCCGCCGAGTCGGAACGGCTCAGAAAACCTTGATGGTAAACGGTCGCTCTGTTTTGTCTCGTTCTACTGTGGTCAGAGGTGTAGGGTTGTAACAGGCAGTGTTTGCCAAACACTTGCAAAGTGCTGAGACCGATGTGAGGAGGCATACACTAGTCCTGAGGCATACAGTAACTTCAGGGATAATCACAGTAAACCTAAGGAAGAGTGGACCCGGTTCTCACATTTGATTGGTTGCCACAGTGCTCACAACTAAATATCTGCAGTGTGCTGTGAATTGAGCTGGCTATAGAAGTAGATACCTATATCAACATGAAATCCTTTTCTTTTCTTTAATGTGCCAAAGAAGGAGACAGATTGTAACATCTAGGTAGAGTGTGAGAAGCAGCCACTCCGTTACATTTTATCTCTGGTGATAAAGGTCAAGTAAAACATTTTTAAAAAACTATATATATTAGATACAGCCCCAGTCTTTGTTATGTTTTATCTCTTGTGATAAATAATAGCAGGCCCAGTCTACGTTACGTTTTATCTCTGGTGATGATAATAGCAGGCCCAGTCTACGTTACGTTTTATCTCTGGTGATGATAATAGCAGGCCCAGTCTACGTTACGTTTTATCTCTAGTGATGATAATAGCAGGCCCAGTCTACGTTACGTTTTATCTCTGGTGATGATAATAGCAGGCCCAGTCTACGTTATGTTTTATCTCTGGTGATAAATAATAGCAGGCCCAGTCTACGTTACGTTTTATCTCTGGTGATAAATAATAGCAGGCCCAGTCTACGTTACATTTTATCTCAGGTGATGATAATAGCAGACCCTGTCTACGTTACGTTTTATCTCTGGTGATGATAATAGCAGGCCCTGTCTACGTTATTTTTTATCTCTGGTGATGATAATAGCAGACCCTGTCTACGTTACGTTTTATCTCTGGTGATAAATTATAGCAGACCCTGTCTACGTTATTTTTTATCTCTGGTGATGATAATAGCAGACCCTGTCTACGTAATTTTTTATCTCTGGTGATGATAATAACAGGCTCACAACTGAAGCTCTAGTGATGTCATCAACTCTTGAGAGGAGCTTTTGAACGACTCATCATTTTTTAAAACATGGCCGCTAGCTTCTGAGAGGAGATTTGTTTAAGCAGCTGTCACTGTGATGATGGCCGAGATGTCAGCGGCTGTAGGCGTATCCCAGAAGACACTGCTTCAAGAGTGCATGGAGGGATAAACTTGTGTCCTCTGACTTTCAATGGATCACGTTTATTCTCCCTCTTTCTCTCTCCCCCTTTCATCTCCTCCAACCTGTCCATCACCATCAAACTTTCCCAACAAAGAAAGAAAGAAAACATGCCATTTTTTCAAGCCCAAAGATGTTCTTTTTGGCACATAGGCAGGGGGCAAAATGTATTCATCCCAAAGTGGGGCAGAATATGTTTTAGTCCAAATTGCTGTCTGTCCGTCTGACTCCCCTTCACCTTTCCAATTGGCTAACAGCAGGAGGTCGGGGTGAGTGGGGGGGGGGGGGGGGTTTACAGGGTTTTTCTCAGAAATGATTTGTTTGATGTGTTTATTCACAGTGACCCCTGACCTGACGACACCTTCAGATGGAGTTGGAGTGTGTCTGTGTGAATGCCGAACTAGAGATGACACCCAGACAGTAGTAATCACAGTCAGAGTGGATAATGTGCTCTACAGGACAATATGTTAAACAGACATGTGGCTCAGAACTAGCCTCATATAAGGACAGATGTGCCTAAAATATTAAATATTCATTGGATTAGTATGGCCACTCTCAACAGTGACAAAGTATGCCAAATGTAAGATTTCAGAACAGGTAGACTTGACACTGATAACTAGACATGACTTGATATGTAATAATACATCTTGTCCAAGGTAAAGTTTCAAAGCAGAGCACATCATCCACCTGATAAATTGTGCTATTATTAGATAGTCTATGATATGCCAAGCATCAATAAAAGCATCTGTCCATCCCTAAGCACGACTCAGATCAATGATCTCTTCCACAGAGATGGATATGTAAGTGAATATGTATTTCCACTCCCAAAATACAGAGAGGAGCTTTTAGCCCATCTAGATATAGCGACGGTCTAGATATAGCGACGGTCCAGATATAGCGACGGTCCAGATATAGCGACGGTCCAGATATAGCGACGGTCCAGATATAGCGACGGTCCAGATTTAGCGACGGTCCAGATATAGCGACGGTCCAGAAAGGGCAGCATTTCCATGTCAGCTTTGACTTTGTGAATTGTCTAAAAGAGAGCGTTATGAAATCTGAGGAACACTGGCAGTTCAGTTTTAATAGTTTTAATAGTAATCAGACTCGTATAGGAGTGTGAATAGGAGAGTAGGTTAGACAACAAGCTTGGTTCAACTGTGTAAAAGGCTTATTGAGTCTACCGTAATGTTAGTCTGGGTTTTCAAAGCAGTGCAATGAGATGTCAACAGTACGAGGCACTTGTTAGAGACACAGGACCTTTCTTATTACAAAGACAAACTCTGTTCATCTGAACCTTCACATGGTACTAGCCCCCTAACTTCAATCAATGGTGGAGTATAGTTTTTTTCTCATTTAACATTATGTAATTTATGCTATATCATTAAATAATCAGACATGGAAGTTGAGTGTGTGTGTGTGTGTGTGTGTGTGTGTGTGTGTGAATGTGTGTGTGTGTGTGTGTGGTGTGTGTGTGTGTGTGTGTGTGTGTGTGTGTGTGTGTGTGTGTGTGTGTGTGTGTGTGTGTGTGTGTGTGTGTGTGTGTGTGTGTGTGTGTGTGTGTGTGTGTGTGTGTTTGTGTGTGTGTGTGTGTCTGTGTTAATGGAATTCAGACATGGTCAGGGTGAAGGGAGAGGTGTAAGTGCAGGTCTGTGTGTGTTCTGCCCTACTCATGTTAATATCACGAAGCCCAGTCGCTGGCGAAAGCTTGTTATACCTTCTTGCTGTTGCCAAGGTAATGTGTGTTATTTACCGCCTCGAAATGTCGCCTCGCCTATTTATTTCAGTTGATTTAAGTCCAGGTATATGTGGCAGGGGGAGCTTGCTGGTGTTTTGAGTTGTTCACAGATACTCTAAACTTTTCTGAGTAAATTTACAGCGGCCAGCAGTATGTCTAAGTCTGTAAATCTAACTCTGTAAGTCTAACTCTGTAAGTCTAACTCTGTAAGTCTAACTCTGCAAGTCTAAGTATGCAAGTCTAGCTCTGTGAGTCTAGCTCTGTGAGTCTAGCTCTGTGAGTCTAACTCTGTGAGTCTAACTCTGTAAGTCTAACTCTGTAAGTCTAACTCTGTAAGTCTAACTCTGCAAGTCTAAGTATGTAAGTCTAAGTATGTAAGTCTACCTCTGTGAGTCTAACTCTGTGAGTCTAACTCTGTGAGTCTAACTCGGTAAGTCTAACTCTGTGAGTCTAACTCTGTGAGTCTAACTCTGTAAGTCTAACTCTGTTAGTCTAACTGTAAGTCTAACTCGGTGAGTCTTACTGTGTAAGTCTAACTCTGTTAGTCTAACTGTAAGTCTAACTCTGTGAGTCTAACTGTACGTCTAATGATGTAAGTCTAACTCTGTAAGTCTAACTCTGTAAGTCTAACTATGTTAGTCAAACTGTGAGTCTAACTCTGTAAGTCTAACTCTGTAAGTCTAACACTGTAAGTCTAACTCTGTTAGTCTAACTCTGTAAGTCTAACTCTGTTAGTCTAACTCTGTAAGTCTAACTCTGTAAGTCTAACTCTGTAAGTCTAACTCTGTGAGTCTAACTGTAAGTCTAATGATGTAAGTCTAACTCTGTAAGTCTAACTCTGTAAGTCTAACTCTGTAAGTCTAACTCTGCAAGTCTAACTCTGTAAATCTAACTCTGCAAGTCTAAGTATGTAAGTCTAAGTATGTAAGTCTAGCTCTGTGAGTCTAGCTCTGTGAGTCTAGCTCTGTGAGTCTAACTCTGTGAGTCTAACCCTTTGAGTCTAACTCTGTAAGTCTAACGCTGTTAGTCTAACTGTGAGTCTAACTCTGTAAGTCTAACTCTGTGAGTCTAACTGTACATCTAATGATGTAAGTCTAACTCTGTAAGTCTAACTCTGTAAGTCTAACACTGCAAGTCTACCTCTGTAAGTCTAACTCTGCAAGTCTAAGTATGTAAGTCTAAGTATGTAAGTCTAGCTCTGTGAGTCTAGCTCTGTGAGTCTAACTCTGTGAGTCTAACTCTGTAAGTCTAACCCTGTAAGTCTAACTCTGTGAGTCTAACTATGTTAGTCTAACTGTAAGTCAAACTCGGTGAGTCTAACTGTGTAAGTCTAACTCTGTTAGTCTAACTGTGAGTCTAACTCTGTAAGTCTAACTCTGTGAGTCTAACTGTACGTCTAATGATGTAAGTTTAACTCTGTAATTCTAACTATGTTAGTCAAACTGTGAGTCTAACTCTGTAAGTCTAACTCTGTAAGTCTAACTCTGTAAGTCTAACTTGGTGAGTCTAACTGTGTAAGTCTAACTCTGTTAGTCTAACTTTGAGTCTAACTCTGTAAGTCTAACTCTGTAAGTCTAACTGTGAGTCTAACTCGGTGAGTCTAACGGTGTAAGTCTAACTCTGTAAGTCTAACTCTGTGAGCCTAAGTATGTAAGTCTAACTGTGAGACTAATTATGTAAGTCTAACTCTGTAAGTCTAATCGTAAGTCTAACTCTGTGAGTTTAACTGTGAGTCTAACTTTGTAAGTCTAACTCTGTGAGTCTAACTGTGTAAGTCTAACTCTGTGAGTCTAAGTATGTAAGTCTAACTGTGAGTCTAACTGTAAGTCTAACTCTGTAAGTCTAATCGTAAGTCTAACTCTGTGAGTCTAACTGTAAGTCTAACTCTATGAGTCTAACTGTAAGTCTAACTCTGTAAGTCTAACTGTAAGTCTAACTCTGTAAATCTAATTCTGTAAGTCTAACTCTGTAAGTCTGACTCGGTAAGTCTAACTCTGTAAGTCTAACTCTGTAAGTCTAACTCTGTGAGTCTAAGTATGTAAGTCTAACTGTGAGTCTAACTGTAAGTCTAACTCTGTAAGTCTAATCGTAAGTCTAAATCTGTGAGTTTAACTGTGAGTCTAACTCTGTAAGTCTAACTCTGTGAGTCTAACTGTAAGTCTAACTCTATGAGTCTAACTGTAAGTCTAACTCTGTAAGTCTAACTCTGTAAGTCTAACTGTAAGTCTAACTCTGTAAATCTAATTCTGTAAGTCTAACTCTGTAAGTCTGACTCGGTAAGTCTAACTCTGTAAGTCTAACTCTGTAAGTCTAACTGTAAGTCTAACTCTATGAGTCTAACTGTAAGTCTAACTCTGTAAGTCTAACTCTGTAAGTCTAACTGTAAGTCTAACTCTGTAAGTCTAACTGTAAGTCTAACTCTGTAAATCTAATTCTGTAAGTCTAAGGGTTGGCAGCAGAGGTGTGTACTCCCACCTTTTTTCTTTTAGTAAAATGCTGCTCCTCTCTCACTGACTTTCTAAGTCAGACAGACCATCAGGTAATTAGAAGTCCAAAGTATTCCCAGTAATGTCCAGGCAGTCATGGAGACGAGGAGGACAGCATGAAGTTTGAAGCTACAGGTCACCGCAACCACACCAACAATAATGAACAGACTGGCAAGGCCATCTGCAGAGCTAGCAATGTAAACATATGTTTCCCATGCCAATAAAGCCCTTTTGAATTGAACTGGGAGGGAGGGAGGGAGGGAGGGAGGGAGGGAGGGAGGGAGGGGAGGGAGGGAGGGAGGGAGGGAGGAGAGGGAGGAGAGGGAGATAGTGAATCTTTTTTGTTCTCTACAGCTTTTATGACTGCACTGCGTGTTGGTGTATGTGTGTGTGTGTGTGTGTGTGTGTTTATGTGTGTGTTTACCTCTCACCATTATATACAGTAAATCACTTATTATTTTCTTTTCCATAGCAATAAAAAAAGAGAGAATAAACAAGCCACAACTGGATACAGCGTCAGGCAAAGATAAGACAAGACAAGATAAGATCAACATTGAAATCCCTGATCATCGATTGGTTGATTTCAATAACACCTGAAACAGTGTTTTCATCATACTCAGAATTGTCCTCGTCTATAGGATGTACAAGTAAAGTTAACAGGTATAAGATACAGGCAATCTTTCTAACTGACAGCCTTATTGTGTCAACTAAGGTAAAAATATGAAGAGATAGCCTTCGAACACCTATAAACCACATCAGCTCCCTTAGGCCACGCCCCTGTCCGTCTCAGAGCTGTTTGTCCTCTTTATCTGTCATTCCCCTGGTCTTGATGGACAGATCCCAGAGAGCCTGACAGGAATCAAGGCAGGTAAATATAAGCATATGAAGGAGAGGGTCTGAAAGACAAACAGTTTATACTATCAGGGGGACCAATAGGCTTCCATATACCTTTCTTCTTGGAGAAATGTCCTCTGGTCTGATGAAACAAAAATAGAACTGTTTAGCCATAATGACCATCGTTATGTTTGGAGGAAAAAGGTGGATGCTTGCAAGAACACCATCCCAAACGTGAAGCACGGGGGTGGCAGCATCATATTGTGGGGGTGCTTTGCTACAGGAGGGACTGGTGCACTTCACAAAATAGATGGCATCATGAGGCAGGGAAATTATGTGGATATATTGAAGAAAGTGCTCAAGACATCAGTCAGGAAGTTAAAGCTTGGTCGCAAATGGGTCTTCCAAATGTACAAAGATCCCAAGCACACTTCCAAAGCTGTGGCAAAATGGCTTAAGGACAACAAAGTCAAGGTATTGGAGTGGCCGTCACAAAGCCCTGACCTCAAACCTATAGAACAATTGTGGGCAGAACTGGAAAAGCGTGTGCGAGCAAGGAGGCCTACAAACCTGACTCAGTTACACCAGCTCTGTCAGGAGGAATGAGCCAAAATTCACCCAACTTATTGTGGGAAGCTTGTGGAAGGCTACCCGGAACGTTTGACCCAAGTTAAACAATTTAAAGGCAATGCTACCAAATACTAATTGAGTGTATGTAAACTCCTAACCCATTGGGAATGTGATGAAAGAAATAAAAGCTGAAATAAATCATTCTCTCTACTATTATTCTGACATTTCACATTCTTAAAATAAAGTGGTGATCCTAACTGACCTAAAACAGGGAATTTTTACTTGGATTAAATGTCAGGAATTGTGCAAAACTGAGTTTAAATGTATTTGGCTAAGGTGTATCTAAACTTCCGACTACAACTGTATGTAAATAAGGTATTTCAGTTTTTTTATTTTTTATAATTTGTTAAAATTTCAGACAAACTATTTTCACTAATGTCATTATGGGGTATTATGTGTGTAGATTGCGGAGGATTTGGATGTTGAAAGAGTCAAGGGGTTTGAATACTTTCCGAAAGCACTGTAGACACACTATATACACACTCACTCACTCACTCACTCACTCACTCACTCACTCACTCACTCACTCACTCACTCACTCACTCACTCACTCACTCACTCACTCACTCACTCACTCACTCACTCACTCACTCACTGACTCACTCACTCACTCACTCACTCACTCACTCACTCAATCACTCACTCACTCACTCACTGACTCACTCCATCACTCCATCACTCACTGACTCACTCACTGACTCACTGAATCACTCACTCACTCACTCACTCAGTCAGTCACACTACACTGACACTTTCACACAAACTCACACACATCACCATTCACCACAAGCATACCGACACAACATACACACGCACACTTTCACACTCATTATATTTTGCTGTTACTCTATTATTTTTTGGTCTTTTTGTTATCTATCCTGATTCCCAGTGACTTTACCCTGCATTTATCTACCTCAGATACCTTGATCCGGTTCTGGTACTCCCTGCATTTATCTACCTCAGATACCCTGATCCGGTTCTGCAGATACCCTGATCCGGTTCTGGTACTCCCTGCATTTATCTACCTCAGATGCCTTGATCCGGTTCTGGTACTCCCTGCATTTATCTACCTCAGATACCCTGATCCGGTTCTGGTACTCCCTGCATTTATCTACCTCAGATGCCTTGATCCGGTTCTGGTACTCCCTGCATTTATCTACCTCAGATACCCTGATCCGGTTCTGGTACTCCCTGCATTTATCTACCTCAGATACCCTGATCCGGTTCTGGTACTCCCTGCATTTATCTACCTCAGATGCCTTGATCCGGTTCTGGTACTCCCTGCATTTATCTACCTCAGATACCCTGATCCGGTTCTGGTACTACTTGCATTTATCTACCTCAGATACCCTGATCCGGTTCTGGTACTCCCTGCATTTATCTACCTCAGATACCCTGATCCGGTTCTGGTACTCCCTGCATTTATCTACCTCAGATACCCTGATCCGGTTCTGGTACTCCCTGCATTTATCTACCTCAGATGCCTTGATCCGGTTCTGGTACTCCCTGCATTTATCTACCTCAGATACCTTGATCCGGTTCTGGTACTACTTGCATTTATCTACCTCAGATACCCTGATCCGGTTCTGGTACTCCCTGCATGTATCTACCTCAGATACCCTGATCCGGTTCTGGTACTCCCTGCATTTATCTACCATTGTGCATTCTATTCCTCTTGTGCCACTATTATTATTTATTTTTTATCTCTGCATCGTTGGGAAGGGCTCGTGAGTAAAGATTTCATGGTAAGGTCTACACCCATTGTATTCGGTGCATGTGACAAATAACATTTGATTTGATTTGGATCTCTGTCATCTAGTGAATTACTTGAAATGTTGGCCACCACCAATGGTGACTAGTGTGCCGTCCTTGCAATAGAACTCAGCCAGCCCTTCCGATAGAACTCAGCCAGTCCATCTAATTGAACTCAGTCAGTCCTTACGATAGAACTCAGCTAGCTCTTCCGATAGAATGACAGCTTTGCACACTCTTCGCATTCTCTCAACCAGCTTCACTTGGAATGCTTTTCCAACAGTCTTGAAGGAACTCACACATATGCTCAGCACTTGTTGGATGCTTTTCCTTCACTCTGCGGTCCAACTCATCCCAACTGGGTTGAGGTTGGGTGATTGTGGAGGCCAGGTCAACTGATGCAGCACTCCATCACTCTCCTTCTTGATCAAATAGCCCTTACATAGCCTGGAGGTGTGTTGGGTCATTGTCCTGTTAAAAAACAAATGATAATCCCACTAAGCACAAACCAGATGGGATGGCGTATCGCTGCAGAATGCTGTGGAAGCCATGCTGGTTAAGTGCACCTTGAATGCTAAATAAATCACAGACAGTGTCACCAGCAAAGCACCCCCACACCATCACAGCTCCTCCTTCATGCTTCACGGTGGGAACCACACATGCGGAGATCATCCGTTCACCTACTCTGAGTTTCACAAAGACACGGCGGTTGGAACCAAAAATCTTACATTTGGACTCATCAGACCAAAATACAGATTTCCACAGGTCTAAAGTCCATTGTTGTGTTTCTTGGCCCAAGCAAGTCTCTTAATCTTATTGGTGTCCTTAAGTTGTGGTTTCTTTGCAGCAATTCGACCATGAAGTTTTGATTCACGCAGTCTCCTCTGAACAGTTGATGTTGAGATGTGTCTCTTACTTGAACTCTGTGAAGCATTTATTTGGGCTGCAATTTCTGAGGCTGGTAACTCTAGTGAACTCTGCAGCAGAGGTAACTCTGAGTCTTCCTTTCCTGTGGTGGTCATCTTGAGAGCCAGTTTCATCATAGCGCTTGATGGTTATTGTGACTGCACTTGAAGAAACTTTCAAAGTTCTTGAAATTTTCCCGATTGACTGACCTTCATGTCTTAAAGTAATGATGGACTGGAATTTCTCTTTGCTTATTTGAGCAGTTCTTGCCATAATATGGACTTGGTCTTTTTACAAATAGGGCAATGTTCTGTTTCCCACCCCTACCTTGTCACAACACAACTGATTGGTTCAAACTTATTAAGAAGGAAATAAATTCCACAAATGAACTTTTAACAAGGCACACCTGTTAATTGAAATGTATTCCATGTGACTACCTCATGAAGCTGGTTGAGAGAACACCAAGATTGTGCAAAGCTATCATCAAGGCAAAGGTTGGCTGCTTTAAAGGATCTAAAATATAACAAATATTTTGATTTGTTTAACATCTTTTTTTGGTTACTACGTGATTCCATATGTGTTATATCATAGTTTTGATGTCCTCGCTATTTTTCTACAATGTAGAAAAACCCTTGAATAAATAGGTGTGTCCAAACCTTTGACTGATACTTTTTGTATCAAGGTGGCATCTAAATTGTTTGAAATAAAATCATGTGAGAATCTTTTTTTGCCATATTAGTTAACTGTGATACAGCTGCCCAGGAAAAAGCACCAGATGCCAATTAGCTGATTTGCTTTTCATACACCCACTCCTTCAACACACCCACTCGTCCATACTCCCGTCGCCATATTAGAATGCAGCTTTCCACCTGTTTTTGTTGGCTGTTTACCATGTTCTTACTTTTCCAGTGTTGAATACACATCCCCACTCATAAAATACAGCATATTTTTCATGATTTTGGTAAAGCAAGCCAGTGGTCAACATTTCAGATCTATAAACATTATATCAGCATTTTGTCAACATTTAAGAATGTTGTATTTTGGTTGTTTGGATGTCCATCGATTGCGATGACCCAACGTTAGAAATTCAACTAATCACACCTGTCTTTATCGGCAAACTGGGAGATTATGTCTCTGAGGGAGTACTTTATAGTTTTACAGGGCCCTAAACTCTTCTCTCATTTTTACAAAGTGTAAAAGTCGGAAGTTTACATACACTTAGGTTGGAGTCATTAAAACTCGTTTTTCAACCACTCCACAAAGTTCTTGTTAGTTGGGGACCAGGGGTGCTATTTTCACTTTTGGTGAAAATCGTATGATTTTTAAACGGCCTCGTACTCAATTCTTGCTAGTACAATATGCATATGTTTATTACTATTGGATAGAAAACAACCTCTAGTTTCTAAAAACGTTTGAATTTTTTCTCTGAGTGGAACAGAAGTCATTTGGCAGCACTTTCCCTGAACAGGAAGTAGAATGCAAGATGTCTATGCTCGCTTCAACGCTCTGCCTATACATGGTCATGCCACCTATGACCCGAAACACACCTCATACGCCTTCCTCTGGGTGTCAAGAGGACGTCAGAGGAGAAATTTTGTGTTTATCTTGTTCTGACGTGAAATAAGACCTATTTCTTTGACGTGACCGTCCATTTCCGGAAGTCTGAAGCGCGCGACTTAGAAGAGAGATTGTGTTTTGTTTTGCTGCCGTTTCGGATGTCAACTATCTCCGGCTCGGATTTGATTTGATAAATGAGACCATATCATTGTAATGTATGTTTTTTCAATATAGTTTAATCAGATTATTTGAATTTTTTCGGGAGTTTTGCCGTGTTCCGTTCTGTGACTTTGCTTACGTTTGAGAGATCCGTGCCACTCGACTAGTACCCATGCTAAATGAAGTGGGAAAGGTACCATTCTGAATGGAATGAACGACTCATCTGGACTAAGGACACCTTGATCAACATTCTGATGAAAGATCAGCAAAAGTAAGACCCAATTTATAATGTTATTTCATATATCTGTCGTGCATGTGAACTGGTCGTGGGCGCCCAGCTGGTTCTGGCTGGCGTGGCTATGCTAATTTAGCGCTACATTTTGTTTTCGCTATAAAACATTTAATAAATCTGAAATATTGTCTGGAATCACAAGAATCCTGTTTTTCAATTGCTGCACAGTATGTATTTCTCAGAAATGTTTTATGAGGAGTAATTAGGTATTTGACGTTGGTGTCTGTCAATGTTATGGCTGCTTTCGGTGCAATTTCTGATTGTAGCTGAAATGTAATTTATGATTTATACCATAAATATGCACATTTAAAAAAAAAAACATATGCTATACAATAAATATGTTATCAGACTGTCATCTTATGAAGTTGTTTCTTGGTTAGTGGCTATATATATATCTTTATTTGGTCGAATTAGTGATAGCTGGTGATGGAGTAAAAAACTGATGGAGGTTGAAAAGTGGTGTAATAGATTTACATATTTTGTCTTCCCTGTAAAACATTTTAAAAATCGGACATGTTGGCTTGATTCACAAGATGTGTACCTTTCATATGCTGTATTGGACTTGTTAATGTGTGAAAGTAAAATATAAAAAAAAATTTGGGGGGGGAATTTGCCGCTCTGCCTTTTCAGTGGAATGTGGGAGGAGTGCCGCTAGTGGCACCCGTGGCCTCAACAGGTTTTAACAAACTATAGTTTTGGCAAGTCGGTTAGGACATCTACTTTGTGCATGACACAAGTAATTTTTCCAACAATTGTTTACAGACAGATTATTTCACTTATAATTCCCTGTATCACAATTCCAGTGGGTCAGAAGTTTACATACACTAAGTTGACTGTGCCTTTAAACAGCTTATAAAATTCCAGAAAATTATGTCATGGCTTTAGAAGCTTCTGACAGGCTAATTGACATAACTTGAGTCAATTGGAGGTGTACCTGTGGATGTAATTCAAGACCTAACTTCAAACTCAGTGCCTCTTTGCTTGACATCATGGGAAAATCTAAAGAAATCAGTCAAGACCTCAGAAGTCTGGTTCATCCTTGGGAGCAATTTCCAAATGCCTGAAAGTACCACATTCATCTGTACAAACAATAGTACGCAAGTATAAACACCATGGGACCAGGCAGCCGTCACACCGCTCAGGAAGGAGACGCGTTCTGTCTCCTAGAGATGAACGTACTTTGTTGCGAAAAGTGCAGATCAATCCCAGAACAACAGCAAAGGACCTTGTGAAGATGCTGGAGGAAACAGGTACAAAAGTATCAATATCCACAGTAAAACGAGTCCTATATCGACATAACCTGAAAGGCCGCTCAGCAAGTAAGAAGCCACGGCTCCAAAACCGCCATTAAAAAGCCAGACTATGGTTTGCAACTGCACATAGGGACAAAAATCGTACTTTTTGGAGAAATGTCCTCTGGTCTGATGAAACAAAAATAGAACTGTTTGGCCATAATGACCATCGTTATGTTTGGAGGAAAAAGGGGGAGGTTTGCTTGCCGAAGAACACCATCCCAACCGTGAAGCACGGGGGTCGCAGCATCATGTTGTGGGGGTGCTTTGCTGCAGGAGGGACTGATGCACTTCACAAAATAGATGGCATCATGAGGCAGGAAAATGATGTGGAGATATTGAAGCAACATCTCAAGACATCAGTCAGGAAGTTAAAGCTTGGCCGCAAATGGGTCTTCCAAATGGACAATGACCCCAAGCATACTTCCAAAGTTGTGGCTAAATGGCTTTAAGGACAACAAAGTCAAGGTTTTGGAGTGGCCATCACAAAGCCCTGACCTCAATCCCATAGAACAATTGTGGGCAGAACTGGAAAAGTGTGTGCGAGCAAGGAGGCCTACAAACCTGACTCAGTTACACCAGCTCTGTCAGGAGGAATGGGCCAAAATTCACCCAACTTATTGTGGGAAGCTTGTGGAAGGCTACCCGAAACATTTGACCCAAGTTAAACAATTTAAAGGCAATGCTACCAAATACTAATTGAGTGTATGTAAACTTCTGACCCACTGGGAATGTGATGAAAGAAATAAAAGCTGAAATAAATCACTCCCTCTACTATTATTCTGACATTTCACATTCTTAAAATAAAGTGATGATCCTTACTGACCTAAGACAGGGAATCTTTACTAGGATTAAATGTCAGGAATTGTGAAAAACTGAGTTTAAATGTATTTGGCTAAGGTGTATGTAAACTTCCGACTTCAACTGTATGCGTCAATACTGCAATGCAGGTATAGTTGAATGGAGGCCCTGAATTGGCCGTCACTGCAAAAGAGATCAATAGGAACAACACATTATTAATCACTACTAAATTTCTCTGAAGGCGCAATGCAGTTTTCACCTTAATAACAAGTAGCAAGAAGTGTAGAAGTTTTAAATCAAAAATAAATATGGCACTATATTCTTCTCAGATCTGTGTTCCATTTCAGTATCCAACGGTAGCTGTCAATATTTACCTGGTAATTCAAATAAAACCATTTCAGTATTCAGCGGTAGCTGTCAATATTTACCTGGTTATTCAAATAAACCATTTCATTATTCAGCTGTAGCTGTCAATATTTACCTGGTTATTCAAATGAACCCATTTCAGTATTCAGCGGTAGCTGTCAATATTTACCTGGTTATTCAAATAAACCATTTCATTATTCAGCTGTAGCTGTCAATATTTACCTGGTTATTCAAATGAACCCATTTCAGTATTCAGCGGTAGCTGTCAATATTTACCTGGTTATTCAAATAAACCATTTCATTATTCAGCTGTAGCTGTCAATATTTACCTGGTTATTCAAATAAAACCATTTCATTATTCAGCTGTAGCTGTCAATATTTACCTGGTTATTCAAATGAACCCATTTCAGTATTCAGCGGTAGCTGTCAATATTTACCTGGTTATTCAAATAAACCATTTCAGTATTCAGCTGTAGCTGTCAATATTTACCTGGTTATTCAAATAAACCATTTCAGTATTCAGCGGTAGCTGTCAATATTTACCTGGTTATTCAAATAAACCATTTCAGTATTCAGCTGTAGCTGTCAATATTTACCTGGTTATTCAAATGAACCCATTTCAGTATTCAGCTGTAGCTGTCAATATTTACCTGGTTATTCAAATGAACCCATTTCAGTATTCAGCGGTAGCTGTCAATATTTACCTGGTTATTCAAATAAACCATTTCAGTATTCAGCTGTAGCTGTCAATATTTACCTGGTTATTCAAATAAACCATTTCAGTATTCAGCGGTAGCTGTCAATATTTACCTGGTTATTCAAATAAACCATTTCAGTATTCAGCTGTAGCTGTCAATATTTACCTGGTTATTCAAATGAACCAATTTCAGTATTCAGCGGTAGCTGTCAATATTTACCTGGTTATTCAAATGAACCCATTTCAGTATTCAGCGGTAGCTGTCAATATTTACCTGGTTATTCAAATAAACCATTTCAGTATTCAGCTGTAGCTGTCAATATTTACCTGGTTATTCAAATAAACCATTTCAGTATTCAGCGGTAGCTGTCAATATTTACCTGGTTATTCAAATAAACCATTTCAGTATTCAGCTGTAGCTGTCAATATTTACCTGGTTATTCAAATAAACCATTTCAGTATTCAGCTGTAGCTGTCAATATTTACCTGGTTATTCAAATAAACCATTTCAGTATTCAGCTGTAGCTGTCAATATTTACCTGGTTATTCAAATAAACCATTTCAGTATTCAGCTGTAGCTGTCAATATTTATCTGGTTATTCAAATAAACCATTTCATTATTCAGCGGTAGCTGTCAATATTTACCTGGTTATTCAAATAAACCATTTCAGTATTCAGCTGTAGCTGTCAATATTTACCTGGTTATTCAAATAAACCATTTCAGTATTCAGCTGTAGCTGTCAATATTTATCTGGTTATTCAAATGAACCCATTTCAGTATTCAGCTGTAGCTGTCAATATTTACCTGGTTATTCAAATAAACCATTTCAGTATTCAGCTGTAGCTGTCAATATTTACCTGGTTATTCAAATAAACCATTTCAGTATTCAGCTGTAGCTGTCAATATTTATCTGGTTATTCAAATGAACCCATTTCAGTATTCAGCTGTAGCTGTCAATATTTATCTGGTTATTCAAATGAACCCATTTCAGTATTCAGCTGTAGCTGTCAATATTTATCTGGTTATTCAAATGAACCCATTTCAGTATTCAGCGGTAGCTGTCAATATTTATCTGGTTATTCAAATGAACCCATTTCAGTATTCAGCGGTAGCTGTCAATATTTACCTGGTTATTCAAATGAACCCATTTCAGTATTCAGCGGTAGCTGTCAATATTTATCTGGTTATTCAAATGAACCCATTTCAGTATTCAGCGGTAGCTGTCAATATTTACCTGGTTATTCAAATGAACCCATTTCAGTATTCAGCGGTAGCTGTCAATATTTACCTGGTTATTCAAATGAACCCATTTCAGTATTCAGCGGTAGCTGTCAATATTTACCTGGTTATTCAAATGAACCCATTTCAGTATTCAGCGGTAGCTGTCAATATTTACCTGGTCATTCAAATGAACCCATTTCAGTATTCAGCTGTAGCTGTCAATATTTACCTGGTCATTCAAATGAACCCATTTCAGTATTCAGCTGTAGCTGTCAATATTTACCTGGTTATTCAAATGAACCCATTTCAGTATTCAGCTGTAGCTGTCAATATTTATCTGGTTATTCAAATGAACCCATTTCAGTATTCAGCTGTAGCTGTCAATATTTACCTGGTTATTCAAATAAACCATTTCATTATTCAGCGGTAGCTGTCAATATTTATCTGGTTATTCAAATGAACCCATTTCAGTATTCAGCTGTAGCTGTCAATATTTATCTGGTTATTCAAATGAACCCATTTCAGTATTCAGCTGTAGCTGTCAATATTTACCTGGTTATTCAAATAAACCATTTCAGTATTCAGCTGTAGCTGTCAATATTTACCTGGTTATTCAAATAAACCATTTCAGTATTCAGCTGTAGCTGTCAATATTTATCTGGTTATTCAAATGAACCCATTTCAGTATTCAGCTGTAGCTGTCAATATTTACCTGGTTATTCAAATAAACCATTTCAGTATTCAGCGGTAGCTGTCAATATTTACCTGGTTATTCAAATAAACCATTTCAGTATTCAGCGGTAGCTGTCAATATTTATCTGGTTATTCAAATGAACCCATTTCATTATTCAGCGGTAGCTGTCAATATTTATCTGGTTATTCAAATGAACCCATTTCAGTATTCAGCTGTAGCTGTCAATATTTATCTGGTTATTCAAATGAACCCATTTCAGTATTCAGCGGTAGCTGTCAATATTTATCTGGTTATTCAAATGAACCCATTTCAGTATTCAGCGGTAGCTGTCAATATTTACCTGGTTATTCAAATGAACCCATTTCAGTATTCAGCGGTAGCTGTCAATATTTATCTGGTTATTCAAATGAACCCATTTCAGTATTCAGCGGTAGCTGTCAATATTTACCTGGTTATTCAAATGAACCCATTTCAGTATTCAGCGGTAGCTGTCAATATTTACCTGGTTATTCAAATGAACCCATTTCAGTATTCAGCGGTAGCTGTCAATATTTACCTGGTTATTCAAATGAACCCATTTCAGTATTCAGCGGTAGCTGTCAATATTTACCTGGTCATTCAAATGAACCCATTTCAGTATTCAGCTGTAGCTGTCAATATTTACCTGGTCATTCAAATGAACCCATTTCAGTATTCAGCTGTAGCTGTCAATATTTACCTGGTTATTCAAATGAACCCATTTCAGTATTCAGCTGTAGCTGTCAATATTTATCTGGTTATTCAAATGAACCCATTTCAGTATTCAGCTGTAGCTGTCAATATTTATCTGGTTATTCAAATGAACCCATTTCAGTATTCAGCGGTAGCTGTCAATATTTACCTGGTTATTCAAATGAACCCATTTCAGTATTCAGCTGTAGCTGTCAATATTTATCTGGTTATTCAAATGAACCCATTTCAGTATTCAGCTGTAGCTGTCAATATTTACCTGGTTATTCAAATGAACCCATTTCAGTATTCAGCGGTAGCTGTCAATATTTACCTGGTTATTCAAATGAACCCATTTCAGTATTCAGCTGTAGCTGTCAATATTTATCTGGTTATTCAAATGAACCCATTTCAGTATTCAGCTGTAGCTGTCAATATTTACCTGGTTATTCAAATGAACCCATTTCAGTATTCAGCGGTAGCTGTCAATATTTACCTGGTTATTCAAATGAACCCATTTCAGTATTCAGCTGTAGCTGTCAATATTTATCTGGTTATTCAAATGAACCCATTTCAGTATTCAGCGGTAGCTGTCAATATTTACCTGGTTATTCAAATGAACCCATTTCAGTATTCAGCTGTAGCTGTCAATATTTACCTGGTTATTCAAATGAACCCATTTCAGTATTCAGCGGTAGCTGTCAATATTTACCTGGTTATTCAAATGAACCCATTTCAGTATTCAGCTGTAGCTGTCAATATTTATCTGGTTATTCAAATGAACCCATTTCAGTATTCAGCTGTAGCTGTCAATATTTATCTGGTTATTCAAATAAACCCATTTCAGTATTCAGCTGTAGCTGTCAATATTTATCTGGTTATTCAAATGAACCCATTTCAGTATTCAGCTGTAGCTGTCAATATTTACCTGGTTATTCAAATAAACCCATTTCAGTATTCAGCTGTAGCTGTCAATATTTATCTGGTTATTCAAATGAACCCATTTCAGTATTCAGCTGTAGCTGTCAATATTTACCTGGTTATTCAAATAAACCCATTTCAGTATTCAGCGGTAGCTGTCAATATTTACCTGGTTATTCAAATAAACCCATTTCAGTATTCAGCTGTAGCTGTCAATATTTATCTGGTTATTCAAATGAACCCATTTCAGTATTCAGCTGTAGCTGTCAATATTTACCTGGTTATTCAAATAAACCCATTTCAGTATTCAGCGGTAGCTGTCAATATTTACCTGGTTATTCAAATGAACCCATTTCAGTATTCAGCTGTAGCTGTCAATATTTATCTGGTTATTCAAATGAACCCATTTCAGTATTCAGCTGTAGCTGTCAATATTTACCTGGTTATTCAAATAAACCCATTTCAGTATTCAGCGGTAGCTGTCAATATTTACCTGGTTATTCAAATGAACCCATTTCAGTATTCAGCGGTAGCTGTCAATATTTACCTGGTTATTCAAATGAACCCATTGCCTTAAGCTGCAGAACAACTTGATCTCTTTTCTGATTTCTTTCCACAAATCACAGTGTTGACAGGGAGATAAATTGCAGGGAAGAGAAGAGTGAGTTTGAATGAATGCTACTCTGTATGTGGTGCTAACACACTCATGACTCAAATAGGAGAAAAAACTAGATTAAAATGACAGCGTATTCACACCGCTCCTGAACAAACCTATTGGCAGATCTACGTCAGGTAGAATAAATACAGTGCTGATAAAGGAACCTAGAATGAGATTTCTTCAGGGATAGTTTTCATCCCCAGTTTGATATAACTTCCAGCCGTCCACAATGTAAGGAAGAGCATATAAATTATAAGCTTTGTCAATAGCGATACTTGCATTATAGCTGAATATCAGTTATGATGATGGAGCACATATCTTTGTTCTCAGTTCCTGCCTGTGTGTGACAGTGACAGTGAGTGCCCTGTCCTGTCCTGTCTTGTCCTGTCCTGTCCTGTCTTGTCCTGTCTTGTCCTGTCCTGTCTTGCCCTGTCCTGTCCTGTCCTGTCTTGTCCTGTCTTGTCCTGTCTTGTCCTGTCCTGTCTTGTCCTGTCCTGTCTTGTCCCGTCCTGTCCTGTCCTGCCCTGTCTTGTCCTGTCTTGTCCTGTCTTGTCCTGTCTTGTCCTGTCTTGTCCTGTCCTGTCTTGCCCTGTCCTGTCTTGCCCTGTCCTGTCTTGCCCTGTCTTGCCCTGTCCTGTCCTGTCTTGTCCTGTCCTGTCCAGTCTTGTCCTGTCCTGTCTTGTCCTGTGTAAACCATACTTTATGGTCAGCATTTCAGATTCAATACAAGGTCATTTCGAATACTCTCCCACCTCTCCATCCAGCTCTCTCACTCTTACCGCTCTCTTCATCCCTCCTCTCTCTCTCCTCTCGCTCTCTCTCTCTCCCCCCCATCTCTCTCTCTATAGCTCTCTCTCTCTCCTTCCATCTCACCGTTTCTCTCTCTCCCTCCATTCCTTTCCTCTCGAGGACTGTCGATCCAGCAAGTTCTCAGCAGATTAAAATGGCCTGGCATCTGTCTGTGTTTGCAGTATACTGCCTGGCTTGGCAAGCACAGCCACAGTGGCAGCAGCAGCAACAACAGCAACAGCAGACAGTGAATTAAAAGGCTCGTTCTGCCTCATCAACACCTTTGATATCTCCATAAGCCACAGCCACGGGAGCTCCTGAGTGTTAGTATGTGAAAGTCTATTCTTCATCTCCCATTGATGCCAGTTTGGAGACGGTTAGTGGATGATAGCATATGGTTTATTGCCTCTCTCTGTGAGAGTGTTGAGGGAGTTAGTGCTGGTTCATTCCCTCTCTCTGTGAGAGTGTTGAGGGAGGTACTGCTGGTTCATTCCCCCTCTCTGTGAGAGTGTTGAGGGAGTTAGTGCTGGTTCATTCCCCCTCTCTGTGAGAGTGTTGAGGGAGTTACTGCTGGTTCATTCCCCCTCTCTGTGAGAGTGTTGAGGGAGTTAGTGCTGGTTCATTCCCCCTCTCTGTGAGAGTGTTGAGGGAGTTACTGCTGGTTCATTCCCCCTCTCTGTGAGAGTGTTGAGGGAGTTAGTGCTGGTTCATTCCCCCTCTCTGTGAGAGTGTTGAGGGAGTTACTGCTGGTTCATTCCCCCTCTCTGTGAGAGTGTTGAGGGAGTTAGTGCTGGTTCATTCCCCCTCTCTGTGAGAGTGTTGAGGGAGTTACTGCTGGTTCATTCCCCCTCTCTGTGAGAGTGTTGAGGGAGTTACTGCTGGTTCATTCCCCCTCTCTGTGAGAGTGTTGGGAGTTAGTGCTGGTTCATTCCCCCTCTCTGTGAGAGTGTTGAGGGAGTTACTGCTGGTTCATTCCCCCTCTCTGTGAGAGTGTTGGGAGTTAGTGCTGGTTCATTCCCCCTCTCTGTGAGAGTGTTGAGGGAGTTACTGCTGGTTCATGCCCCCTCTCTGTGAGAGTGTTGAGGGAGTTACTGCTGGTTCATTCCCCCTCTCTGTGAAAGTGTTGAGGGAGTTACTGCTGGTTCATTCCCCCTCTCTGTGAGAGTGTTGAGGGAGTTAGTGCTGGTTCATTCCCCCTCTCTGTGAGAGTGTTGAGGGAGTTACTGCTGGTTCATTCACCCTCTCTGTGAGAGTGTTGAGGAAGTTAGTGCTGGTTCATTCCCCCTCTCTGTGAGAGTGTTGAGGGAGTTAGTGCTGGTTCATTCCCCCTCTCTGTGAAAGTGTTGAGGGAGTTACTGCTGGTTCATTCCCTCTCTCTGTGAGAGTGTTGAGGGAATTACGGCTGGTTCATTCCCCCTCTCTGTGAGAGTGTTGAGGGAGTTACTGCTGGTTCATTCCCCCTCTCTGTGAGAGTGTTGAGGGAGTTAGTGCTGGTTCATTCCCCCTCTCTGTGAGAGTGTTGAGGGAGTTACTGCTGATTGTCAAAGTCATGAGCTTGAATGTTGTTTTGCGGTGATGCAGTGTTGAGTCGGCTGATGTGGAAGACGTGAAGTTGTCTTTAAGTATTCATTTAGTGAGTATGATTCTGTGCTTTATCTCGCCCTCTTGTTCTGTCTCTCTTTCTCTCTCATTTTCTCTCTCTTTCTCTTTATCATTCTCTCTCTCTCTCTCTCTCTCTCTCTCTCTCTCTCTCTCTCTCTCTCTCTCTCTCTCTCTCTCTCTCTCTCTCTCTCTCTCTCATTCTCTCTCTCTTTTTCTCTCTCTTTCTTCGTCTCTCTCTCGTTCTCCATCTCTTATTCTATCTTATTCTAATGATACATATAACTGACCTTCTCCTGACTAGTAACCTTTTCTCAGATTCCAGGTAATGTTCAGACCCATTTTGTTTTCTCTCCCAACGAGGTCTCAGGGGAATTCATATTACTCTGCACCTAAATCTGTGGTACTCCATTTAGTATTATATGTTACGTTAAGTTAGGTTACAATATAAATGGAATAGTGGTCGATATTTTACCAACTGCCTCCGACCACTCCTAGAAAAGCTCAGTGTTGGATGCGTTTTTCCCCTACCGGATCTCCACTAAAACTAGCATCAAGATGTTAATCTGTCTCTCTGTGACCGCCGACAACTTTAAAACAAAGTTGAGGACAAATACAACGTTTTTGTATTGCTTCGCTTGTGACATACATACTGCATATAGCCTCGCTGATGTTATTTTTATTTTTATTCTTTACTTCTCTATTGTTTACCTAATACCTAGATTAAACACCAAATACCTAGAATAAACCCCAAATACCTAGATCAAACCCCTAATACCTAGATTAAACCCCAAATACCTAGATTAAACACCTAATACCTAGATTAAACCCCTAATACCTAGATTAAATCCCTAATACCAAAGATTAAACCCCTAATACCTAGATTAAACCCATAATACCTAGATTAAACCCCTAATACCTAGATTAAACCCATAATACCTAGATTAAACCCCTAATACTTTGATTAAACCCCAAATACCTAGATTAAACCCCTAATAACTAGATTAAACCCCTAATACTTTGATTAAACCCCTAATACTTTGATTAAACCCCAAATACCTAGATTAAACGCCTAATACCTAGATTAAACGCCTAATACCTAGATTAAACCCCTAATACCTAGATTAAACGCCTAATACCTACATTAAACCCCTAATACCTGGATTAAACCCCTAATACCTAGATTAAACCCCTAATACCTAGATGTAACCCCTAATACCTAGATTAAACCCATAATATCTAGATTAAACCCCTAATACCTAGTTTAAGCCCGTAATTGTGGCCCCCTCTCGTGCTTCCAACATGCATAATGCATGAACACCTAAATAGGTCCATACTGTTGATGTGAGTTAAATGCTCTTTTTTGGTCCTTCTGATTTTGTTAATAATAAGGCTCCTCTTTGGTAAAAATGATTCTGTCACCACTGGGCTAGAGCATGAACCTGAAAATACCTCTCTCTGTCTGAACACCAAACTACCAACCTTACATGTCTCAATTGTATAGCATTAGTTAAATTGCCTTTGTGAAAAGACTAGGGTTTTTATACCTTTTGGTTTTCACATTTTGTTGATAATTGTTAAAAATTCTTGTCAATTTTGTATTTTAAAGCAAATAATAAATCAAGCCATGAGAGACAATTGCTTGTACGAATGTTTCTTGCTAAGACGTCCACAATGGGTCTGTTTTACACTAAACTGTTATTACCTGTTACGGCAGTTAGCAATGCTATGTCTTGTATAATACGTCAGTTGAGACACCATTTTGTCCTTGTACACTGAGTCTCGTGTGTGTTGAAAAGATCAATAACACGATGGGCTTTGGTCAGAGTAACTGGCATTACGAACTAATGTAATCACATTTCCTTATACCCAAAGCAAGATGTTGACTCACCCTTAATTTCTGTGAAAAGTATGTTTTCATAATCACACTACGGTATAATCAACTTCATTATTGTAATGTGGCCAAACTTTACAAAAACGTTTCCACTCTTTGCTGGAAAATTGTTTGTGCTGCTATTGAAGAACGAACTGTCTGTTTGTATTGTTCGTTGACTTCTTTCTAACCCCAGGCCTTTCATTGATGAAACACTTGTCATCTCTGCTTTTATTTTCTCTCTCGGCTCCCATCTCTACAGACAAACCTCCCATTATGTTATCAGCAGTTTTACACGCCATTCTCTCACAGAGCGCCTTGTTCATTTCTTAAACACTTATCAATTTGTGCAGGTGATACCATGGAATCACCCTGCCATCCCTGTGTGTTCAGCGCTCCAGCACACTGCCATGCTCCAAGGGATATGGATCACTATTATGCGCCTGTCTTTTATCTTGCCGCGGAGTCAGGCGCGTTAAATGGCAGCTCCATTAGGGGAATATCTCAAAGGGGCTATGGTGATGGAGTGTTGCCTTTGGTTTCATTCACTGTTCTAAAGGAGTCCCCTGATGCTCCTTGAAGCCTGCCCATATTTCATGGCTAATTATGTTGTTTATTTTTTAAATTTGTTAAGGATATTCACAGTGAACAATTCAATGAGGAGGCGTTTTAATAAGCTTATCATTATATATCATCACTATCATCACAACAAGATATTTGACTGCTTTGGAAACAACACATTTTCAACATATTTTGGGAATAAACTATTTTGGAGATTTGAAGCTTCCGTGACTTTATAGATTAAACCCATCTCTGAATGTTTTATTGAATGAGAATCACTTTAACATGTAGTACTATGAGAGAGGAGGGAAGGATTCAGACTAAAGTAAAGCTGTGTGCAAAACGGTAACATTTGCTTGCGGGTGTAAACATGTGGGTGGTATTTAAACCATGCTCTTTGATGTTACCATAATGTTGAAACCAGCGAGAGGAAAGCCTATGATCAAAAAGTAAAAATACACTGACTCGCTTTTGATTCCAATTTCATAAAGAGCGGGGAAAAAGATCTGACTAAATGTATTTTTCTGTGTTTCCACCCGTTTTGATCATGTGAGTTATCTCAGAACTCCATATGTTCCCCTCAGTTTAAATACACGAAGAGGAAGTTACACAGAAATACATCCTGTTCGAAGTTACATGTGCATTTAAAATTCAGACCCCTTATAGAAGCTGTATGGTCAAAAAGATAGCATACAAAAGTTATAACATTTGCATTATTTCAAATAAGTCATTAGATATAAGTATTCCTTATTAATCAATCTCAATCCTACAGTAATTACTGGCCAAATGACTGTAGTAACGCTGTACTGCATCTTCTACTTTCTGTACGATGTCTTCTAAACGAACTTGAGAGCCCTGGCCTAGAATCCACCCAGGTCTTTCTCTGATCAGTGGTGATGAATGCACAACACATCTCCCTCGATACTATTTATCATCTGGCCATAGACTCTGATCTGTATACAGATGAGGAGGTGATTCCAGCTTTGATTAACTACAGAGGAAGTATGAGGGAAGTAACAACAGGTTGAGAGAAGAGAAGCTAGAGGAAGGGGATAATTGTCTATCCTGTTGCTTAGTCACTTTACCCTTACCTGAATGTACATACAGTGGGGAGAACAAGTATTTGATACACTGCCGATTCTGCAGGTTTTCCTACTTACAAAGCATGTAGAGGTCTGTAATTTTTATCATAGGTACACTTCAACTGTGAGAGACGGAATCTAAAACAAAAATCCAGAAAATCACATTGTATGATTTTTAAGTAAATCATTTGCATTTTATTGCATGACATAAGTATTTGATACATCAGAAAAGCAGAACTTAATATTTGGTACAGAAACCTTTGTTTGCAATTACAGAGATCATACGTTTCCTGTAGTTCTTGACCAGGTTTGCACACACGGTTTTCTTTGAGACTGTGGTCCCAGCTCTCTTCAGGTCATTGACCAGGTCCTGCCATGTAGTTCTGGGCTGATCCCTCACCTTCCTCATGATCATTGATGCCCCACGAGGTGAGATCTTGCATGGAGCCCCAGACCAAGGGTGATTGACCGTCATCTTGAACTTCTTCCATTTTCTAATAATTGTGCCAACAGTTGTTGCCTTCTCACCAAGCTGCTTGCCTATTGTCCTGTAGCCCATCCCAGCCTTGTGCAGGTCTACAATTTTATCCCTGATGTCCTTACACAGCTCTCTGGTCTTGGCCATTGTGGAGAGGTTGGAGTCTGTTTGATTGAGTGTGTGGACAGGTGTCTTTTATACAGGTAACGAGTTCAAACAGGTGCAGTTAATACAGGTAATGAGTGGAGAACAGGAGGGCTTCTTAAAGAAAAACTAACAGGTCTGTGAGAGCCGGAATTCATACTGGTTGGTAGGTTATCATAATACTTATGTCATGCAATAAAATGCTAATTAATTACTTAAAAATGAATTTTTGTTTTAGTACACTTCACAGTTGAAGTGTACCTATGATAAAAATTACAGACCTCTACATGAGTAGGAAAACCTGCAAAATCGGCAGTGTATCAAATACTTTTTCTCCCCACTGTACCTACTTCAATTACCTCGTAAACCTACACATCGACTCTGTACTGGTACTCCCTGTATATAGCCATGTTATTACCTCGTACACCTGCACATCGACTCTGTACTGGTACTCCCTGTATATAGCCATGATATTACCTCGTACACCTGCACATCGACTCTGTACTGGTACTCCCTATACATAACCATGGTATAACCTCATACACCTGCACATCAACACGGTACTGGTACTCCCTGTATATAGCCATGCTATTACCTGGTACCCCTGTACATCGACTCAGTACTGGTACTCCCTGTATATAACCATGTTATTACCTGGTACTCCTTGTATATAGCCGTTTTATTACCTGGTACTCCCTGTATATAGCCTTGCTATTACCTGGTACCCCTGCACATCGACTCAGTACTGCTACCCGTGTGTAAAGCCATGTTATAACCTGGTACTCCCTGTATATAACCATGTTATTACCCGGTACACCCTGTATATAGCCATTGTATTACCTGGTACTCCCTCTATATAGCCATGTTATTACCTGGTACTTCCTGTATATAGCCATGTTATTACCTGGTACTCCCTGTATATAGCCATGTTATTACCTGGTACTCCTTGTATATAGCCATGTAATTACCTGGTACTCCCTGTATATAGTCATGCTATTACCTGGTACTCCCTGTATATAGCCATGTTATTACCTGGTACTCCTTGTATATAGCCATGTTATTACCTGGTCCTCCCTGTATATAGCCATGCCATTACCTGGTACTCCCTGTATATAGCCATGTTATTACCTGGTCCTCCCTGTATATAGCCATGTTATTACCTGGTACTCCCTGTATATAGCCATGTTATTATCTGCTTCTCCCTGTATATAGCCATGTTATTATCTGGTTCTCCCTGTATATAGCCATGTTATTACCTGGTTCTCCCTGTATATATCCATTGTATTATCTGGTTCTCCCTGTATATAGCCATGTTATTACCTGGTTCTCCCTGTATATATCCATTGTATTACCTGGTTCTCCCTGTATATAGCCATGTTATTACCCGGTTCTCCCTGTATATAGCCATGTTATTACCTGGTTCTCCCTGTATATAGCCATGTTATTACCTGGTTCTCCCTGTATATAGCCATGTTATTACCTGGTTCTCCCTGTTTATAGCCATGTTATTACCTGGTTCTCCCTGTATATATCCATTGTATTACCTGGTACTCCCTGTATATAGCCATGTTATTACCTGGTCCTCCCTGTATATAGCCATGTTATTACCTGGTACTCCCTGTATATAGCCATGCCATTACCTGGTACTCCCTGTATATAGCCATGTTATTACCTGGTCCTCCCTGTATATAGCCATGTTATTACCTGGTCCTCCCTGTATATAGCCATGCCATTACCTGGTACTCCCTGTATATAGCCATGTTATTACCTGGTCCTCCCTGTATATAGCCATGTTATTACCTGGTACTCCCTGTATATAGCCATGTTATTATCTGCTTCTCCCTGTATATAGCCATGTTATTATCTGGTTCTCCCTGTATATAGCCATGTTATTACCTGGTTCTCCCTGTATATATCCATTGTATTATCTGGTTCTCCCTGTATATAGCCATGTTATTACCTGGTTCTCCCTGTATATATCCATTGTATTACCTGGTTCTCCCTGTATATAGCCATGTTATTACCTGGTTCTCCCTGTATATAGCCATGTTATTACCTGGTTCTCCCTGTATATAGCCATGTTATTACCTGGTTCTCCCTGTATATAGCCATGTTATTACCTGGTTCTCCCTGTTTATAACCATGTTATTACCTGGTTCTCCCTGTATATATCCATTGTATTACCTGGTACTCCCTGTATATAGCCATGTTATTACCTGGTTCTCCCTGTATATAGCCATGTTATTACCTGGTTCTCCCTGTATATAGCCATGTTATTACCTGGTTCTCCCTGTATATAGCCATGCTATTACCTGGTACTCCATGTATATAGCCATGTTATTACCTGGTTCTCCCTGTATATATCCATTGTATTACCTGGTACTCCCTGTATATAGTCATGTTATTACCTGGTTCTCCCTGTATATAGCCATGTTATTACCTGGTTCTCCATGTATATAGCCATGTTATTACCTGGTTCTGCCTGTATATAGCCATGTTATTACCTGGTTCTCCCTGTATATATCCATTGTATTATCTGGTCCTCCCTGTATATAGTCATGTTATTACCTGGTTCTCCCTGTATATAGCCATGTTATTACCTGGTTCTGCCTGTATATAGCCATGTTATTACCTGGTTCTCCATGTATATAGCCATGTTATTACCTGGTTCTGCCTGTATATAGCCATGTTATTACCTGGTTCTCCCTGTATATAGCCATGCTATTACCTCGTATCCCTGCACATCGACTCGGTACCTCCACCCGTGTGTATAGCCAATTTATTGTTACTAAATGTGTATTTTTTCCATGTGTTCATTTTTTGTCTATTTTCTATTATTTTTCTATGTTTCTCTCTGCATTGTTGGGAAGGGCCCGTAGGTAAGCGTTTCACTGTTAGTTTACCCATGTTGTTTGCAAAACATGTGACAAATACAATTTGACTCGATGCTTATTAGCGTTAGTGTGTCATTTTGGAACAGTTTGGAATGTTATTATCAGTATCACCAGAACTGCAGATCATTTACTGATTTTGACATATTGAATGTGGTGTGGATCAGATTCTGTCGGATTGGCAAAATGCTAAAGGGGATGCCATAGAACTAGTAATACTTCTACATCCAGATGGTGACATTTAGTACTACCCATTAGCCACTACAGAGTCAGGTTGCTCCCTGGTCGGTTGATGATCACAGGTTGGTTTCGAGTGAGGAGGTGGAATTGGTCACCTGCCCGTTGACATCTGTTCTCTTCCAACATGTGACTCTGTGAGCCTTCACTGCTCATTAATCTAGCTTATCTCTGTTTACTCTGGCTTATTCAACACCATTGATTTTTGCAGGTATATATATATACTGTATGTGGGTTTGTATGTGGGTGTGTTTGTGTGTGTGTGTGTGTTATCCAGCAGAAGGGGGCCTTTAAGGTTAATATCATGGATTATTCAAGGACTGAATAATAAATGAAGAGAGCTAGAGAATTAAACCTTGAATTCTTTAGTTTTTCTTTGATTCTTCCAGTGACATTCCACAGACTCTAAGCAATAAAGTCATACACTTTTAGCATGTATTCATTCGATCACCTCGTTTTTAGCAATTAGATTGGAGTATTTTGAACAAAACAATTGATGCACTGCGACAAACAAACAACAACATAAAGTCCATCATAGGAAAAATTGTTTCCGAAAATAAATGTTTTAAAAATCACTAAATGAATGATTTTGTTTTTTCTTCTAGGAACAAGGGAAGATTGGTGTGACGTTTAACATCGGCACAATGGACATCAGCGTGAGAGAGAATAGCACACCAGTGAATGACGGGCTGTACCATGTTGTACGCTTTACCAGAAACGGGGGTAACGCCACACTCCAGGTGGACAACTGGTCTATCAATGAACACTTCCCAGGAGGTATGGACCCCCCCACACACCTGCATGGTTTCACCTGGGCTGCGCCCCCCCCCCACACACACACACCTGCATGGTTTCACCTGTGCTGCGCACCCCCCCCCCACACACACACACACACACCTGCATGGTTTCACCTGTGCTGCGCCCCCCCCCCCCCCCCCCCCCCACACACACACACACCTGCATGGTTTCACCTGTGCCGCGACCTGCGCATGCACGTGTAGGTTCACCTGTGTGGTAAGCACACCATACATGCACATGACAAGTTGTATACTGACCCCAACCTCCCTGGACCACCCGCGGCTGAGCTCCTTCCCAGAGACCACCCTGGAGTACAGCGTCCACACCAGTACTACTCCTTCTGTTCTCCGCTATACTGTCTCTCGTTCAGCTACTTCAAGCTTGTAAATGCTCCATTGTCATTAGACTACAAGCACAGTGACTGTCAAACCTAACCAATACCTTAACCGTTATACGATGAGATCCGGACCTCTTGTCAAAGTCGCTAATTGTTGGGTTAAATTCGCTGCGCTATGTTTGCAATTAAGGCACAATAAAGGCCTTTTGGCAGCTTAAAGGCTTATTAGGCTGCCCAGTTATTGGAAAACGATCTGATCTAGTTGGTCAAAAGACCAATTAGTGGCCAAATATCAAAGTGGGGCTGCCTGTGTAAACCCTGCCTAACAGACAGGAAATGTGAATGATCTCCAGCATCTCTTCGAGGATCACCGTGATGAATACAATAAGTCAGAATGCTTAGTTTTAGTGATACTGTCCACTCTTGGAAAATAAGCTGCTATCTAGCACATAGAAGGGTTCTTTGGCTGTCTCCATAGGACAACCCTTTGAAGAACCCCTTTTTGGTCCCAGGTAGAACCTTTTTCAGTTCCATGTAGAACCCTTCCCTGGAACCAAAATGGGTGCTCCTATGGGGACAGGCGGAGAACCCTTTTGCAACCATTTTTTCTAAAAGTGTAATATCATTTTTTATATTGTCTAGTCAACTTAAAAAATGTTTGGTTTTACATATACTATAATATCATATATATGGTATTGTCTCGTCAACTTTCAGAATGCTTGGTGTTATAGATACTCTAATATGATATATATATTGTATTGTGTAGCCAACGTTCAGTATCCACTGAGTTACAAGTCACCTTTCACATTTCCTGAAGGTCCTGTGTTAGGCTGTCTTCTCACTCTTCTCTATCAGCCCATGTATTAGGCCAGGCTGTGATATAAGGACTTCAGACTTTGCTTTAGGGACCATAAGCAGTTCTTTGGAGTGGAATTCTGATTTAACCCAACTCAGCTCTCCAGCTGTTTTGTGATTGAATGAAGATAGACATTGGATTGGAATCGACTTCAGGCTCCCTGGGTTTTGCAATGGAGCTATCGCTTCTCAGGACTGTTCGTGATGCCTCAACAGTTGGTTTATTTAGAGGTAGGAAAAGCTGTCAGAGTACTCTTGGTTTTCCCTCCCTCCCTCCCTCCGCCTTACTTACTAAAGTTGTGCTCTTATATGAAATGGTTTGACAAGTATCATTATGACTATGACAATAGTGGAATGATCAAGAATGTTTACCAAGACTTGGGCAAATGAGCCTGCGATTACTGGTAGAAACGTATCTTACAGCTCTCCCTGCCAACACAAGTAAAAATGCTGTAGAATATACCATTAGTATCCCCCTTGGAAACATCTCATTTGGCACGTGATGTCTCCTTGTTGTCTTCCTGTGTTGAGTACAGTAACAGTGCAGTGTTCCTTTTAAAAATACATTTCTCACTTTCTTCTACATAAGTGAGTGCATACATCTTCATACTTTTTTTGTAGTGGTCTCCCGTTGGGAATCTAACCCACAACCCTGGCATGCTCTCTCTCTCTCTCTCTCTCTCTCTCTCTCTCTCTCTCTCTCTCTCTCTCTCTCTCTCTCTCTCTCTCTCTCTCTCTCTCTCTCTCTCTCTCTCTCGCCACACACACAGAAACACACTGAGTGGAGCAGTGTGGCCTCATCGTCTCGGAGGCCTGTCAGTATCACTCACATTAAATGCTCCATGTGTCCTCATTACTTCAACACAGACATGGACTCTGGTGGGAACAGGAGTGAAATCACTTTATTTGCTATCTCTCTCTCTCTCTCTCTCTCTCTCTCTCTCTCTCTCTCTCTCTCTCTCTCTCTCTCTCTCTCTCTCTCCCTCTCCCTCTCCCTCTCCCTCTCTCTCTCGCTTTCTCTCTCTCTCTCTCTCTCTCTCTCAATTCAATTCAAAGGGATGTATTGGAACGGGAAACATATGTTTACATTGCAGAAGCAAGTGAAATATAAAGTGAATTTAACTTTAAAAAATGAACAGTAAACATTACATTCACAGAAGTTCCAAAAGAATAATGACATTTCAAATGTCCATATAGAGTGCTGTAATGATGTGCAAATAGTTACACTAGAAAAGGGAAAATAAATAAACATAAAAATGGCTTTTATTTACAATGGTGTTTGTTCTTCACTGGTTGCCTTTTTCTTGTGGTAACATGTCAAAAATCTTGCTGATGAGATGGCACACTGTGGTATTTCACCCAATAGATATGGGAGTTTATCAAGATTGGATTTGTTTTAAAATTCTTTGTGGATCTGTGTATTCTGAGGGAAATACGTGTCTCTAATATGGTCATACATTGGACAGGAGGTTAGGAAGTGCAGCTCAGTTTCAACCTCATTTTGTTGGCAGTGTACACATAGCCTGTCTTCTCTTGAGAGCCAGGTCTGCCTACGGCGGCCTCTCTCAATAGCAAGGATATGCTCACTAGACATAGTCAAAGCTTTCCATAATTGTGGGTCAGTCACAGTGGTCAGGTATTCTGCCACTGTGTATTCTCTGTTTAGGGCCAAATAGCATTCCAGTTTGCTTTGTTTTT
The DNA here is from genome assembly GCF_045679555.1 of Salvelinus alpinus. Taxonomy (NCBI): domain Eukaryota; kingdom Metazoa; phylum Chordata; class Actinopteri; order Salmoniformes; family Salmonidae; genus Salvelinus; species Salvelinus alpinus. The sequence continues at coordinate 10,343,554 of NC_092119.1, forward strand.
TGGTCAATTCTTTCCATTGTGTCAAGTAAATATATTTTTGTTTTCTCATCATTTGGTTGGGTCTAATTATGTTGCTGTTGCTCTCCTGGGGCTCTGTGGAGTCTGTTTGTGTTTGTGAACAGAGACCCAGGACAGGCTTGCTTAGGGGACTCTTCTCTAGGTTAATCTCTCTGTAGGTGATGGCTTTGTTATGGAAGGTTTGGGAATCAATTCCTTTTAGTTGGTTGTAGAATTTAACGGCTCTTTTCTGGATTTTGGTAAATAGCGGGTATCGGCCAAATTCTGCTCTGCATGCATTATTTGGTGTTTTACGTTGTACACTGAGGATATTTTTGCAGAATTCTGCATGCAGAGTCTCAATTTGGTGTTCTTGGTTGGTGAGCGGACCACAGTCCTCACAACCTTAAAGGGCAATGGGTTCTATGACTGACTCAAGTCTTTTTAGCCAGATCCCTATTGGGATGTCGAATTTTATTTTCCTTTTGATGGCGTAGAAGGCCCTTTTTGCCTTGTCTCTCTGATCGTTCACAGCACTGTGGAAGTTACCTGTGGTGCTGATGTTTAGGCCGAGGTAGGTATAGTTTTTTGTGTCGTCTAGGGCAACGGTGTCTAGATGGAATTTGTATTTGTGGTCGTGGCAACTTGACTTTTTTGGAACACCATTATTTTTGTCTTACTGAGATTTTCTGTTAGGGCCCAGGTCTGGCAGAATCTGTGCAGAAGACCTAGGTGCTGCTGTAGGCCCTCCTAGGTTGGTGACACAAGCACCAGATCGTAAGCAAACGTTTGACTTCAGATTCTAGTAGGGTGAGGCCAGGTGCTGCAGACTGTTCTAGTGCCCTCGCCAATTCGTTGATATATATGTTGAAGAGGGTTTGGCTCAAGCTTTATCCATGTCTCACCCCACGGCCCTGTGAAAAGAAATGTGTGTGTTTTTTGCCAATTTTAGTTGCACACTTGTTGTTTGTGTACATGGATTTCATACTGTCATATGCTTTTCCCCAAACACCGCTTTCCATCTATTTGTATAGCAGACCCTCATGCCAAATTGAGTCAAAAGCTTTATTGAAATCAACAAAGGAAGAGAATACTTTGTTTTGCTTTGTTTCTCAATTAGGATGTGCAGGGTGAATATGTGGTCTGTCATATGGTAATTTGGCAAAAAGCCAATTTGATATTTGCTCAGTACATTGTTTTCACTAAGGAAATGTCTGAGTCTGCTGTTAAATGACAAAATCACATAGAGTTATCTATCCAAAACAAAAAAAGTGTGGATAAACCACTTCTCCAATTTTTTGGCAATACATCTTGGCCATGTTCTGTTATAATCTCCACCCGGCACAGCCAGAAGAGGACTGGCGTCCCCTCATAGCCTGGTTCATCTCTAGGTTTTTTTCTATGTTCTGGCCTTTCTAGGGAGTTTTTCCTAGCCACTGTGCTTCTACACCTGCATTGCTTGCTATTTGTGGTTTTAGGCTGGGTTTCTGTACAGCACTTTGAGATATCAGCTGATGTAAGAAGGGGTTTATGAATAAATTTGATTTGATTTGATACAATGCCATGCAAAAGTATTCACCCCCTTGGCATTTTTCCTATTTTGTTGCATTACAACCTGTAATTGTTTTTACATTTGAAAAGTAATACGTAAATAACATTTTATGACATAATTTTCTTACTTTTATAATTATTATTGGTCTTATTTTCAAAAACAGATTTTTGTTTGGATTTCAAGTAATGGACATACACAAAATAGTCCAAAATTATGAAGTGAAATGTAAAAAATAACTTTCAAAAAAATATATAAAACATATTTTTTTTATGGAAAAGTGGTGCATGCATATGTATTCACACACTTTGCTACGAAGCCCCTAAATAAGATCTGGTGCAACCAATTACCTTCAGAAGTCACATAATTAGTTAAATAAAGTACACCTGTGTGCAATCTAAGTGTCACATGATCTGTCACATGATCTCAGTATATATCCACCTGTTCTGAATGGCCCCAAAGTCTGCAACACTACTAAGCAAGGGGTACCACCAAGCAAGTGGCACTATAAAGACCAAGGAGCTCTCCAAACAGGTCAGCAACAAAGTTGTGGAGAAGTACAGATCAGGGTTGGGTTGTAAAAAAATCTCAGAAACTTTGAACATCCCACAGAACATCATTAAATCCATTATTAAATATGTAAAAAATATGGCACCACAACAAACCTGCCAAGAGAGGGCCACCCACCAAAACTCATAGACCAGGCAAGGAGGGCATTAATCAGAGAGGCAACAAGTGACCAAAGATAACCCTGAAGGAGCTGCAAAACTCCAAGGCGGAGATTGTAGTATCTGTCCATAGGACCACTTTAAGCCGTACACTCCACAGAGCTGGGCTTTAAGGAAGAGTGGCCAGAAAAAAAGCCATTGCTTAAAGAAAAAAATAAGCAAACACATTTGGTGTTCGCCAATGTAACGAATGTCGTCGGGAGAAGGAGAAGACCAAGGTGCAGCGTGGTAAGTATTCATAATACTTTTAATAAATACGAATACTAAACAAAAAATAACAAACGACAAACGAACAGTTCTGCAAGGTGCAATACACAAAACAGAAAACAACTACCCACAAACACAGGTGGGAACAGGCTACCTAAGTATGGTTCTCAATCAGAGACAACGATTGACAGCTGCCTCTGATTGGGAACCATACCCGGCCAAACACATAGAAAAGGACAACATAGAACATAACATAGAATGCCCACCCCAACTCACGCCCTGACCAACCAAAATAGAGACATAAAAAGGATCCATAAGGTCAGGGCGTGACAGCCAAATGGCATGTGGGAGACCCCAAACATATGGAAGAAGGTACTCTGTTTTAGATAATACAAAAATTTAGTTTTTTTTCCATCAAGGATTTTTTTTTGCACAAAACCAACACCTTGCATCACCCTGAGAACACCATCCCCACAGTGAAGCATGGTGGTGGCAGCATCATGCTGTGGGGATGTTTTTCATCGGCAGGAACTGGGAAATTGGTCAGATTTGAAGGAATGATGGATGGTGCTAAATACAGGGACATTCTTGAGGTTCAGTCTTCTTGAGATTTCAGACTGGGATGGAAGTTCACCTTCCAGCAGGACAATGACCCTAAGCAACACTCGATTAACTTCTCTGGGATATGTCGAACGGTAGCGTCCCACTTGGCCAAAAGCCAGAAAAAATGTAGCGCGCCAAATTCAAATATATTACTACAAAAATCTATCTTTCATGAAATAACACATGAAAGAAACCAAATTAAAGCTACACATGTTGTGAATCCAGCCAACATGTCTGATTTCAAAAAGCATTTACAGCGAAAGCACACCAAACGATTATGTTAGCTCAGTACATAGCCACAGACAAACACAGCCATTTTCCCAGCAAAAGATTGTAGCCACAAAAAGCAGAAATAGAGATAAAATGAATCACTAACCTTCGATGATCTTCATCAGATGACACTCATAGGACATCATGTTACACAATACATGTATGTTTTGATCGATAATGTGCATATTTATATCCACAAATCTCGGTTTACATTGGTGCCATGTTCAGAAATGCCTCCAAAATATCCAGAGAAATTGCAGAGAGCCACGTCAAATAACAGAAATAATCATCATAAACTTTGATGAAAGATACATGTTTTACATATAATTAAAGATACACTTGTTCTTAATGCAACCGCTGTGTCAAATTTAAAAAAAACTTTACGTAAAAAGCACACCATGCAATAATCTGAGACGGCGCTCAAAAATAACAACATTTCTCCGCCATGTTGGAGTCAACAGAAATACGAAATTACATCATAAATATTCCCTTACCTTTGATCATCTTCATCAGAATGCACTCCCATGTTTTGTTCGATAATGTCCATTACTTATGTCTAAGTAGCTACTTTTGCTAGCTTGTTTAGTGCACATGTCCAAACGCTCGCCCAGATGCAGGCGAACTCGGACGAAAACTTCAAAAAGTTATATAACAGGTCGAATAAACTGGTCAAACTAAGTAAAGAATCAATCTTCAGGATGTTGTTATCATATATATCCAATAACGTTCCAACCGGAGCATTCCTTCGTGTCTGTAGAAGTTATGGAACACAAGGCGATATCATGAGGAAAGCGCATGACCAAGAACTGGCAATCTGCCAGACCACTGACTCATTCCCCTCTAATCCGGCCCCACAACACAGCATTCATTCCACGTTCTACAGACTGTTGACATCTAGTGGAAGGCGTAGGAAGTGCAAACAGATCCATATCTTACAGGGAATTGAATAGGCGATGAGTTGAACGTTGACCAGTCTCAGAATTCTCACTTCCTGTTTGGATTTTTTCTCAGGTTTTTGCCTGCCATATGAGTTCTGTTATACTCACAGACATCATTCAAACAGTTTTAGAAACTTCAGAGTGTTTTATATCCAATAGTAATAATAATATGTATATATTAGCATCTTGGACAGAGTAGGAGGCAGTTCACTATGGGCACGCAATTCATCCAAAAGTGAAAATGCTGCCCCCTATATCAAAGAAGTTTATTGGGAAACATTTAAATGTCTTGAAATGGCCCATACCTCAATCCAATTAAGAATCGGTGGTATGACTTAAAGTTTGCTATTCACCAGTAAGAACACATCCAACTTGATGATGCTTTAGCAGTTTTGGCTTGAAGAATGGCAAAAATCCCAGTGGCTAGATGTGCCAAGCTCATAGAGACATATCCCAAGAGACTTGCAGCTGTAATTGCTGCAACAGGTGGCTCTACAAAGTATTGACTTTGGGGGGATGAATAGTTATGCACTCTCAAGTTTTAAATTTTCATTTTTTTTGTCTTATTTCTTGTTTTTTCACAAAAAATATTTTGCATCTTCAAAGTGGTAGGCATGTTGTGTAAATCAAATGATACCAACCCCACAAACATATATTTTAATTCCAGGTTGTAAGGCAACAAAATAGGAAAAATGCCAAGGGGGTGAATACTTTCACAACGCACTGTAAAACAAAGAACAAACAGCAAACATATATACATGGTAAATTGCAAATCAGAAGGTACTGGATTCTACAATTACATTGAATGAACTACAGGACAAAGTACAAACCCTCCAACCCAAATAGGCCTGTGGTGTTTATGGTTTCCTAAATGAAATGATAAAATATACAGACCACAAATTCCATTTGGCTAAACTTAAACTCTTTAATATAATCCTCAGTTCATACATCTTCCCCAATATTTGGAACCAAGGACTGATCAACTCAATCCACAAAAGTCGAGACAAATTTGTCCCCAATAACTAACATGGGATAATTTACAATCTAATTGCTTCTTAGGGCAGAGCACTGGGGAACTTGAAATGACACTTAAAATGTTTGAGAGTATGTCCCTGAATCAAGGACTTCTATACTGTGACAATCGGCCAAAGTAGGCACATAAATGAATGGCCAGCCCTTTGTGTTGTTGATGGGCTCACTGATTTCTCAGTCACTCAGTGACCCCTTCATCAGGTAGTAGACAGCCATGACACTAGATGGGATGACACTGGATGGGCTGACACTAGATGGACTGACACTAGATGGACTGACACTAGATGGGCTGACACTAGATGGGCTGACACTAGATGGGCTGACACTAGATGGGCTGACACTAGATGGGCTGACACTAGATGGGCTGACACTAGATGGGCTGACACTAGATGGGCTGACACTAGATGGGCTGACACTAGATGGGCTGACACTAGATGGACTGACACTAGATGGGCTGACACTAGATGGGCTGACACTAGATGGACTGACACTAGATGGGCTGACACTAGATGGGCTGACGCTAGATGGACTGACACTAGATGGGCTGACACTAGATGGGCTGACACTAGATGGGCTGACACTAGATGGGCTGACACTGGATGGGCTGACACTAGATGGGCTGACACTAGATGGGCTGACACTAAATGTGCTGACACTGGACGGGCTGACACTAGATGGGCTGAAACTAGATGTGCTGACACTGGATGGGCTGACACTAGATGGACTGACACTAGATGGACTGACACTAGATGGGCTGACACTAGATGTGCTGACACTGGATGGGCTGACACTAGATGGACTGACACTAGATGGGCTGACACTAGATGGGCTGACACTAGATGGGCTGTAACTAGATGGGCTGACACTAGATGGGCTGACACTAGATGGGCTGAAACTAGATGGGCTGAAACTAGATGGGCTGACACTAGATGGGCTGACACTAGATGGGCTGACACTGGATGGGCTGACACTGGATGGGCTGACACTAGATGGGCTGACACTAGATGACCTGACACTAGATGGGCTGACACTCGATGGGCTGACACTAGATGGGCTGACACTAGATGGGCTGAAACTAGATGGGCTGACACTAGATGACCTGACACTAGATGGGCTGACACTAGATGGGCTGACACTAGATGGGCTGACACTAGATGGACTGACACTAGATGGGCTGACACTAGATGGGCTGAGACTAGATGGGCTGAAACTAGATGGGCTGACACTAGATGGGCTGACACTAGATGGGCTGACACTGGATGGCCTGACACTAGATGGACTGACACTAGATGGACTGACACTAGATGGGCTGACACTAGATGGGCTGACACTAGATGGGCTGACACTAGATGGGCTGACACTAGATGGGCTGACACTAGATGGGCTGACACTAGATGGGCTGACACTAGATGGGCTGACACTAGATGGGCTGACACTAGATGGGCTGACACTAGATGGGCTGACACTAGATGGACTGACACTAGATGGGCTGACACTAGATGGGCTGACACTAGATGGACTGACACTAGATGGGCTGACACTAGATGGGCTGACACTAGATGGGCTGACACTAGATGGGCTGACACTAGATGGGCTGACACTAGATGGGCTGACACTAGATGGGCTGACACTAGATGGACTGACACTAGATGGGCTGACACTAGATGGGCTGACACTAGATGGACTGACACTAGATGGGCTGACACTAGATGGGCTGACACTAGATGGACTGACACTAGATGGGCTGACACTAGATGGGCTGACACTAGATGGGCTGACACTAGATGGGCTGACACTGGATGGGCTGACACTAGATGGGCTGACACTAGATGGGCTGACACTAAATGTGCTGACACTGGACGGGCTGACACTAGATGGGCTGAAACTAGATGTGCTGACACTGGATGGGCTGACACTAGATGGACTGACACTAGATGGACTGACACTAGATGGGCTGACACTAGATGTGCTGACACTGGATGGGCTGACACTAGATGGACTGACACTAGATGGGCTGACACTAGATGGGCTGACACTAGATGGGCTGTAACTAGATGGGCTGACACTAGATGGGCTGACACTAGATGGGCTGACACTAGATAGGCTGACACTAGATGGGCTGACACTAGATGGGCTGAAACTAGATGGGCTGAAACTAGATGGGCTGACACTAGATGGGCTGACACTAGATGGGCTGACACTGGATGGGCTGACACTGGATGGGCTGACACTAGATGGGCTGACACTAGATGACCTGACACTAGATGGGCTGACACTCGATGGGCTGACACTAGATGGGCTGACACTAGATGGGCTGAAACTAGATGGGCTGACACTAGATGACCTGACACTAGATGGGCTGACACTAGATGGGCTGACACTAGATGGGCTGACACTAGATGGACTGACACTAGATGGGCTGACACTAGATGGGCTGAGACTAGATGGGCTGAAACTAGATGGGCTGACACAAGATGGGCTGACACTAGATGACCTGACACTAGATGGGCTGACACTAGATGGACTGACACTAGATGGGCTGACACTAGATGGGCTGACACTAGATGGGCTGGAACTAGATGGGCTGAAACTAGATGGGCTGACACTAGATGGGCTGACACTAGATGGGCTGACACTAGATGGGCTGACACTAGATGGGCTGACACTAGATGGGCTGACACTAGATGGGCTGACACTAGATGGGCTGACACTAGATGGACTGACACTAGATGGGCTGACACTGGATGGGCTGACACTAGATGGGCTGACACTAGATGGGCCGACACTAGATGGGCTGACACTGGATGGGCTGAAACTAGATGGGCTGACACTGGATGGGCTGAAACTAGATGGGCTGACACTAGATGGGCTGAAACTAGATGGGCTGACACTAGATGGGATGAAACTAGATGGGCTGACACTAGATGGGCTGACACTGGATGGGCTGAAACTAGATGGGCTGAAACTAGATGGGCTGACACTGGATGGGCTGACACTAGATGGACTGACACTGGATGGGCTGACACTAGATGGTCTGACACTGGATGGGCTGACACTAGATGGGCTGACACTAGATGGACTGACACTAGATGGGCTGACACTAGATGGGATGAAACTAGATGGGCTGACACTAGATGGGATGAAACTAGATGGGCTGACACTAGATGGGATGAAACTAGATGGGCTGACACTAGATGGGCTGACACTGGATGGGCTGAAACTAGATGGGCTGAAACTAGATGGGCTGACACTGGATGGGCTGACACTAGATGGACTGACACTGGATGGGCTGACACTAGATGGTCTGACACTGTATGGGCTGACACTAGATGGGCTGACACTAGATGGGCTGACACTAGATGGGCTGACACTAGATGGGCTGACACTAGATGGGCTGACACTAGATGGGCTGAAACTAGATGGGCTGACACTAGATGGGCTGAAACTAGATGGGCTGAAACTAGATGGGCTGACACTAGATGGGATGACACTAGATGGGTTGACACTAGATGGGCTGACACTGGATGGGCTGACACTAGATGGGCTGACACTAGATGACCTGACACTAGATGGGCTGACACTAGATGGGCTGACACTAGATGGGCTGACACTAGATGGGCTGACGCTAGATGGGCTGACGCTAGATGGGCTGACACTAGATGGGCTGAAACTAGATGGGCTGAAACTAGATGGGCAGACACTAGATGGGATGAAACTAGATGGGCTGACACTAGATGGGCTGACACTAGATGGCTGACACTAGATGGCCTGACACTAGATGTGCTGACACTGGATGGACTGACACTAGATGGGCTGACACTAGATGGGCTGACACTACATGGGCTGACACTAGATGGGCTGACACTAGATGGGCTGAAACTAGATGGGCTGACACTAGATGGACTGACACTAGATGGACTGACACTAGATGGGCTGACACTAGATGGGCTGACACTAGATGGACTGACACTAGGTGGGCTGACACTAGATGGGCTGACACTGGATGGGCTGACACTAGATGGGCTGACACTAGATGGGCTGACACTAGATGGACTGACACTAGATGTGCTGACACTGGATGAGCTGACACTAGATGGGCTGACAACTAGATGGGCTGACACTAGATGTGCTGACACTAGATGGGCTGACACTAGATGGGCTGACACTAGATGGGCTGACACTAGATGAGCTGACACTAGATGGGCTGACACTAGATGTGCTGACACTAGATGGGCTGACACTGGATGGGCTGACACTGGATGGGCTGACACTAGATGGGCTGACACTGGATGGGCTGAAACTACTACTGTACAAGGCTTAGGGTAGTGACTTTGTAAGAACCTCTCTGGATAAGAGTCTGCTAAATGATAATAATGTAAAGTGTTTGCTACCGGGGAGGACCTAGATTCTCTGGGTTCATTTGCAGTTTGAAAAAGGTCTAGGATATGGGAAGAGGTGATAGTTGGGTTAGAGACTGGTTGATCTTATCAGATGTTTAAGGGAACGAGACCCAGCAAATTGTTTCTAACATGGTTATACTTTCTTTCAAATTACAGACAGAAAACTGTTGAATCGTCATCTATAAGTCTATGCCAGCAGGTGTATCGCACTGGTCATCCCCAAAGCCAACACCTCCTTTGGCCGCCTTTCCTTCCAGTTCTCTGCTGCCAATGACTGGAACGAACTGCAAAAATCTTTGAAGCTGGAGATTTATATTTCCCTCACTAACTTTAAACATCAGCGATCTGAGCAGCTTACCGATCGCTGTAGCTGTACAATCCCATCTGTAAATAGCCCAACCAATCTAACTACCTCATCCTGATATTGTTTTTATTTACTTTTCTGCTCTTTTGCACACCAGTATTTTTACTTGCACATCACCATCTGCTCATCTATCACTCCAGTGTTAATCTGCTAAATTGTAATTACTTTGCTACTATGGTCTATTTATTGCCTACCTCCTCACGCCATTTGCACACACTGTATATATATGTCACGTTCCTGACCTGTTTTCTGTTAGTTTTGTATGTGTTAGTTGGTCAGGACGTGAGTTTGGGTGGGCAGTCTATGTTTTCTGTTTCTATGTTGGTTTTGGGTACCTAATATGGTTCTCAATTAGAGGCAGGTGGTTTTCATCTCCTCTGATTGAGAATCATATTAAGGTAGGTGTTTTCACAGTGTTTGTTTGTGGGTGGTTGTCTCCTGTGTCAGTGTCTGTCTATGTTGCACCATACGGGACTGTTTCGGTTTGTTTGTACGTTCGTTAATTTATGTAGTCATTTCCCTGTTTGTGCGTTCTTCATGTTTCATGTAAGTTCTTACGTCCAGGTCTATCTACATTCGTTTTTGTTATTTTGTTAGTTAATCCAAGTTAGTTCGTTTTTTCGTCTTCGTCTGTTTTTGGTTTAAATAAATATCATGTCTTATTCCAACGCTGCGTCTTGGTTCAATCCATGCTCCTCCTCTTCGGATGAAGAGGAAGAGGAACACCGTTACAGAACCACCCACCCACCAATCCAGAACCAAGCAGCGTTTGTTCGAGCAGTGGAATACACAGGAATACTGGACTTGGGAGGACGAGCTGGATGGAAAAGGTCCATGGGCACAGCCGGGAGAATATCGCCGTCCCAAAGCTGAGCTGGAGGCAGCTAAAGCAGAGAGGCGGCGATATGAGGAGGCAGCACGGATACAAGGCTGGAAGCCGGAGAATCAAGCATTAAACCGCAGATATGAAGGTACGCGGCTAGCAAGGAAGCCTGAGAAGAAACCCCAAAAATGTATTGGGGGGTGGCTAAGAGGTAGTGGGCCAAGGGCAGGTAGGAGACCTGCGCCCACTTCCCAGGCTTACCGTGGAGAGCGGGAGTACGGGCAGACACCGTGTTACGCAGTAGAGCGCACGGTGTCTCCTGTACGTGTGCATAGCCCGGTGCGGGTTATTCCACCTCCCCGCACTGGTAGGGCTAGATTGGGCATTGAGCCAGGTGTCATGAGGCCGGCTCAACGCGTCTGGTCTCCAGTGCGTCTCCTCGGGCCGGCTTACATGGCACCAGCCATACGCATGGTGTCCCCGGTTCGCCTACATAGCCCGGTGCGGGTTATTCCACCTCCCCGCACTGGTCGGGCGACGGGGAGTATTCAACCAGGTAAGGTTGGGCAGGCTCGGTGCTCAAGGGAGCCAGTACGCCTGCACGGTCCGGTATTTCCGGCGCTACCTCCCCGCCCCAGCCCAGTACCACCAGTGCCTACACCACGCACCAGGCTTCCGGTGCGTCTTCAGCGCCCTGTTCCTCCTCCACGCACTCTCCCTATGGTGCGTGTCTCCAGCCCAGTGCCTCCAATTCCGGCACCACGCACTAAGCTTCCTGTGCGTCTCCAGAGCCCTGTACGCACTGTTCCTTCTCCCCGTACTCGTCCTGATGTGCGTGCACTCAGCCCGGTGCCTCCAGTTCCGGCACCACGCACCAGGCCTACAGTGCGTCTCAGCCGGCCAGAGTCTGCCGTCTGCCCAACGGCGCCTGAACTGTCCGTCTGCCAAGCGCCGCATGAACTGCCCGTCTGTATTGAGCCTTCAAAGCCGCCCGTCTGCCATGAGCCTGCAAAGCCGCCCGTCTGCCATGAGCCTACAGAGCCTTCCGCCAGACAGGAGCCGCTAGAGCCTTCCGCCAGACAGGAGCAGCCAAAGCCTTCCGCCAGACAGGATCAGCCAGAGCCATCCGTCTCCGCAGCGCCATCTGAGCCATCCGTCTCCTCAGCGCCGTCTGAGCCATCCGTCTCCCCAGCGCCATCTGAGCCATCCGTCTCCCCAGCGCCATCTGAGCCATCCGTCTCCCCAGCGCCATCTGAGCCATCCGTCTCCCCAGCGCCATCTGAGCCATCCGTCTCCCCAGCGCCATCTGAGCCATCCGTCTCCCCAGCGCCATCTGAGCCATCCGTCTGCCCAGTGCCGTCTGAGCCATCCGTCTGTCCCGAGCCATTAGAGCCGCCCGTCTGTCCCGAGCCGTCAGAGCCGATAGTCAGTCAGGAGCCGCTAGAGCCATTCGTCAGACAGGATCTGCCAGAGCCGCCAACCAGACAGGATCTGCCAGAGCCGCCAACCAGACAGGATCTGCCAGAGCCGCCAACCAGACAGGATCTGCCAGAGCCGCCAACCAGACAGGATCTGCCAGAGCCGCCAACCAGACAGGATCTGCCAGAGCCGCCAACCAGACAGGATCTGCCAGAGCCGCCAACCAGACAGGATCTGCCAGAGCCGCCAACCAGACAGGATCTGCCAGCGCCGCCAACCAGACAGGATCTGCCAGCGCCGCCAACCAGACAGGATCTGCCAGAGCCGCCAGTGAGCCATGAGCGTCCAGAACCGCCAGTGAGCCATGAGCGTCCAGAGCCGTCAGCCAGCCATGAGCGTCCAGAGCCGTCAGCCAGCCATGAGCGTCCAGAGCCGTCAGTGAGCCATGAGCGTCCAGAGCCGTCAGCCTGCCATGAGCGTCCAGAGCCGTCAGTCAGCCATGAGCTGCCCTTCAGCCCGAAGCTGCTATTTATCCAGAACTGCCTCTCAGTCCAGAGCTGTCTCTCTGTCCGGAGCTGCCCTTCAGTCCGGAGATGTCCCTCTGTCCTGAGCTATCTCTCTATCCCGGTGCTGCCCCTTGTCCTGGTGCTGCCCCTTATCTTAAGGTTAACATTTAAATTAAGTGGGTGTAAGATAAGGGTGGTCATTCTAAGGGGGAGACGTAAGCTGGGATTGACTATGGTGGGGTGGGGACCTCGCCCAGAGCCTGAGCCACCACCGTGGTCAGATGCCCACCCAGACCCTCCCCTAGACTTTTGGTGGTGCGTTCGGAGTACGCACCTTGAGGGGGGGGTTATGTCACGTTCCTGACCTGTTTTCTGTTAGTTTTGTATGTGTTAGTTGGTCAGGACGTGAGTTTGAGTGGGCAGTCTATGTTTTCTGTTTCTATGTTGGTGAATGGGTACCTGATATGGTTCTCAATTAGAGGCAGGTGGTTGTCATCTCCTCTGATTGAGAATCATATTAAGGTAGGTAGTTTCACAGTGTTTGTTTGTGGGTGGTTGTCTCCTGTGTCAGTGTCTGTCTATGTTGCACCATACGGGACTGTTTCGGTTTGTTTGTACGTTCGTTAATTTATGTAGTCATTTCCCTGTTTGTGCGTTCTTCATGTTTCATGTAAGTTCTTACGTCCAGGTCTGTCTACATTCGTTTTTTGTTATTTTGTTAGTTAATCCAAGTTAGTTCGTTTTTTCGTCTTCGTCTGTTTTTGGTTTAAATAAATATCATGTCTTATTCCAACGCTGCGTCTTGGTTCAATCCATGCTCCTCCTCTTCGGATGAAGAGGAAGAGGAACACCGTTACAATATACTTTTTTTTCTATTGTGTTATTGACTGTACGCTTGTTTATTCCATGTGTAACTCTGTTGTTGTTTGTGTCGCACTGCTTTGCTTTATATTGGCCAGGTCGCAGTTGTAAATGAGAACTTGTTCTCAACTAGCTTACCTAGTTAAATAAAGGTGAAATAAAACATTTAATAAAAAATTATTATGCTGTCCTAAAATGTTTCCCGTGAACTTTGAGTCACCAACCTAATCTGACATAAGGTCCGGTATCCATTTTAGGACACCCTCAGTCTCAAGCATCAAACCTCGCTGTTAAAGTTTAGTGCTTATTGTCACTGTTTGTCCCGTACTTCCAAAGGATGCTTGGTCTTTGTTTTCCCTGGTGTTTTTAAGGTAGACATTTAATGCCTCTCTGACATAAACAGCCGTTTACAGCCATCTACAGTAGCAGACTGTAAACGTTCAACTTTTTCATGTGCCGCCTTGGGGACTATAAAGCGTATCCAATCTAAAGACGGGTAAATGGACCAAGGTGTTCAACGGTAACGGCGACAAACATCTGTGCTTTATATTTTCTTAATGCTTGCAGGTATTAATCCTTAATGTATCCTTGGCAGCGCTATCACAAACTCTGTGATTGCCTAGCTATTACGGCTGACCTCTCAACCGTTTACCAGGGGAGGGAAGGGCACATACTACTACTTATTTCACCAGAGGCTCTAGGCTTTAGAAAGTAGAGGGAATTAAGGGTCTGAAGCGCCAAATGAAACGTGTATAAAACTAGAATACAAAACTTTTACGCACCATTGTTTTCGTTAGCAAGCTGTTTCTAGTAGGTTGGTACAGGATGTGAGTGTACCCTCCATGAATACTAGTTGTTTACAAATGTCTAGAAGGATCATCACTTATCATAACTTGGTGTTCTAAATGATGTCATAGTTATCGACATGGACGTTGACTCAATAGAATAGGATTATGTTAAACTTGATGTAAACTCCTACATAGTGTACGTACAATTTGTCTATGGCTGGCTTTGAAAGACTCTGATCTCTCCACCGTGTCAGTGGTCTCAGATGGAAGGTAAAGGATTAACTGACACCTGCTGACCCATGCATAAAAAGGGGCACTATTGCTCACGACCTTCATTACTGTTTGGGCCGGGAGCCATTCTCAGATGACGAGCGCTTTTCCAGGAGTATTCAGGAACACTGCCAAGATTCTGATTGAGACCAAACTGAACGCAGTGTGTCTGTCCACTCAGCCTTACTCTCATAGGCCATCTGTTAGGGTCCATTTAAAAAAATACTTCTCTCTTTCTTTCTTATTTTCTCTCTCTCTCTCTCTGTCTCTGTCACTCTCTCACTCTCTCACTCTCTCACTCTGTCTCTCTGTGTCTCTGTGTCTCTGTCTCTCTGTCTCTCTGTCTCTCTGTCTCTCTGTCTCTGTCTCTCTCTCTCTCTCTCTTTCTCTCTCGCTCTCTCTCTTGCTCTCGCTCTCTCTCTTGCTCTCTCTCTCTCTCTCTCTCTCTCTCTCTCTTGCTCTCTCTCTCTCTCTCTCTCTCTCTCTTACTCTCTCTCTCTCTCTCTTGCTCTCTCTCTCTCTTTCTCTCTCTCTCTCCCTCTCTCTTTCTCTTCTCTCTCATTTCTCTTTCTCACTCACATATACAGTTGTGTGTTCGTGTAACAATGTGAAAAGGCTGAGTTTTTGCACATCATCAGAACAACGGCAGTGGAGGTGAGAATGACTAACACATTGCTATGGACACCTTACCTGTAAACACAGGTGCCATCTAATTTACATATCTCAGCGAGAGGAGGTTAGGGTGACTCACTGATACCCAATCAGCTGACGCCAGAAAAGGGAGTGTGGCATATCAAGAAACAGCATGATCATTAGGGGGTACCTAAAATGTGCAGTTTTGTCACACAACACAATGCCACAAATGTCTCAAGTTTTGAGGGAGTGTTCAATTAGCATGCTGACTGCAGGAATGTCCAAAAGAGCTGTTACCAGAGAATTGAATGTTAATTTCTCTACCATAAACCACCTCCAACGTCGTTTTAGAGAATTTGGCAGTACGTCCATCCGGCCTCACAACCGCAGGCCATGTGTAACCATGCCAGCACAGGACCTCCATATCTGGCATCTTCACCTCTGGGAAAGTCTGAGACTCGGACAGCTGATGAACCTGTCGGTTTGCACAAGCATTTGCTCCTCGTCCAAACTTGGGTCTTGGACCTGAATGCAGATCGGGATCGTAAACGACTTCAGTTGTCAGATTCTCAACTTCGATGGCCACTGGCACACTGGAGAAGTGTGCTCTTCACGGATGAGTCACGGTTTCAACTGTACCGGGCAGATGGCAGACAGCGTGTATGGCGTTGTGTGGGCGACTGTCCCATGGGGTTGGGTTATGGTATGGAGCAGGCATAAACTACGGACAACGAACACACTTGCATTTTATCAATGGCAATTTGAATGCACAGAGATACTGTGACGAGACCCTGAGGCCCGTTGTTGTGCCATTCATCCGCCGCCATCACCTCATGTTTCAGCATGATAATGCACGGCCCAATGTCGCTATCATCTGTACACAATTCCTGGAAGCTGAAAATGTCCCAGTTATTTTGCCTGCATACTCGCCAGACAAGTCACCCACTGAGCATGTTTGGGATGCTCTGGATCAACGTGTACGACAGCATGCTCCAGTTCCCGCCACTATCCAGCAACTTCGTACGGCCATTGAAGAGGAGTGGGACAACATTTTTACAGGCCACAATTAACAGTCTGATCAACTCTCTGCTCATGTGCTGGATGAGGCAAAAAAAACTGGCGGTATCTTGTGGTCACACCTTTTTTCAAGGTAAGATGCATATCTGTATTTCCAATCATGTGAAATCCATATAGATCAGAGCCTAATAAATGTATTTCAATTGAATGGTTTCCTTATACAAACTGTAACTCAGTCAAATCTTTGAAATTGTTGCGTTTATATTTTTGATCAGGATTGAGGATCAGAGTAAAAGAGAGCTGGTGAGAAAGTGTGAAGGAGAGAACAAAGAGTCAATGAGGACACCTTCAGACAGGGACAATGAGCACAGACAGGGACAATGAGGACACCTTCAGACAGGTACAATGAGCACAGACAGGGACAATGAGGACACCTTCAGACAGGGACAATGAGCACAGACAGGGACAATGAGGACACCTTCAGACAGGGACAATGAGGACACCTTCAGTCAGGGCCAATGAGGGCACCTTCATTCAAGGCCAATGAGGACACCTTCAGTCAGGGCCAATGAGGGCACCTTCAGTCAGGGCCAATGAGGACACCTTCAGACAGGGACAATGAGAACACCTTCAGTCAGGGCCAATGAGGACACCTTCAGACAGGGACAATGAGGACACCTTCAGTCAGGGACAATGAGGACACCTTCAGTCAGGGACAATGAGGACACCTTCAGACAGGGACAATGAGGACACCTTCAGTCAGGGACAATGAGGACACCTTCAGACAGGGACAATGAGGACACCTTCAGTCAGGGACAAGGAGGGCACCTTCAGACAGGGACAATGAGGACACCTTCAGTCAGGGACAATGAGGGTACCTTCAGTCAGGGACAATGAGGACACCTTCAGTCAGGGACAATGCGGACACCTTCAGACAGGGTCAATGAGGACACCTTCAGTCAGGGACAATGAGGACACCTTCAGTTAGGGACAATGAGGACACCTTCAGTCAGGGACAATGAGGACACCTTCAGACAGGGACAATGAGGACAGACAGGGACAATGAGGACACCTTCAGACAGGGACAATGAGGACACCTTCAGTCAGGGACAAAGCTCTGGAAAACACACAGAGAAAGACCAGAGTTGACCATAGACATAGCAACAAATTAAAAAAATGAAGCCAATTAGACAGCCATAGATACAACTAAGTCAATTCCCACGACAGGTACTCATAGACTTTAGAGTGTGTTCATGAATACTGTCTGAATGCTGGAAATCCGTGGAAAGTATAACTCCCGGTTTGGAGTTGACATTTTAGCATCTCTTTGAGTAAGACTGTGTATTTTGCCAACAGTAAACTTCAGTTGAAACGTAAATGTGTATACTCGTATATATTCGGTGTAATATTATTTCTTAAAGGACATACTGTACATGGCTTTTGTGAGGCCAGTGCCATGCAGACTAGGCTGTGTAATGCATGGTGATGTCTCTATGTTGGCCTCGGCCTCTCCTTCAGGCCTCAGTAGCCAGCGGCAGCGGGGAAGATGGTTGACAATTACCTCTGCCATTGGGCTGTTCTGTCCTGTTACCCGGGTTACGGTGGCCAGGGTCCCTGTGTGTGGCAGTCAAATCACTGGATAATGTTGATGGCGTCGGGGCACCTGCTGGGACGGCATGTGGTGAACAATTTCTCTAGAACATTCTGCTGCCTGCTCTTAATGGAAAAGACACGGACAGGCTCATCTCTGACCTTATGGATACTTGCACATTCCAATTTTAAAATGTTTTTGGGGGACTTTCGTCTCGCTTTTCTCATCTGCTCTTGTTATCACATGAAATTTGGAGATAGAAAGGATTGTCATCATTGTGAACACAGATAGTCTTTGGACAATCTAGAAAGATGCCGGATTTACCTCGTTGTTAGCTC
The DNA here is from genome assembly GCF_045679555.1 of Salvelinus alpinus. Classification (NCBI taxonomy): domain Eukaryota; kingdom Metazoa; phylum Chordata; class Actinopteri; order Salmoniformes; family Salmonidae; genus Salvelinus; species Salvelinus alpinus. The sequence goes on from NC_092119.1 coordinate 10,361,888, forward strand.
ATGATTTATCCTGTTTGGTTGTTGTTCAGTAGTTTTGTTTGGTGTTGTATTATTGTTGTGTCACAATACTGATTGAATTATGGTTCATTGTGGAGCTTAGAATGACCATCTGTTCTGAGGTTGTGTTGCTGTGTCCGTAGTGTTGTTATGTTGTTGTGTCCGTAGTGTTGTTGTGTCCGTAGTGTTGTTGTGTTGTTGTGTCCGTAGTGTTGTTATGTTGTTGTGTCCGTAGTGTTGTTGTGTCCGTAGTGTTGTTGTGTTGTTGTGTCCGTAGTGTTGTTATGTTGTTGTGTCCGTAGTGTTGTTATGTTGTTGTGTCCGTAGTGTTGTTGTGTCCGTAGTGTTGTTGTGTTGTTGTGTCCGTAGTGTTGTTATGTTGTTGTGTCCGTAGTGTTGTTGTGTCCGTAGTGTTGTTGTGTTGTTGTGTCCGTAGTGTTGTTATGTTGTTGTGTCCGTAGTGTTGTTATGTTGTTGTGTCCGTAGTGTTGTTGTGTCCATAGTGTTGTTATGTTGTTGTGTCCGTAGTGCTGTTATGTTGTTGTGTCCGTTGTGTTGTTGTGTCCGTAGTGCTGTTATGTTGTTGTGTCCGTAGTGTTGTTGTGTTGTTGTGTCCGTAGTGTTGTTATGTTGTTGTGTCCGTAGTGTTGTTATGTTGTTGTGTCCGTAGTGTTGTTGTGTCCGTAGTGTTGTTATGTTGTTGTGTCCATAGTGTTGTTATGTTGTTGTGTCCGTAGTGTTGTTATGTTGTTGTGTCCGTAGTGTTGTTATGTTGTTGTGTCCGTAGTGCTGTTATGTTGTTGTGTCCGTAGTGTTGTTGTGTCCATAGTGTTGTTATGTTGTTGTGTCCGTAGTGCTGTTATGTTGTTGTGTCCGTAGTGTTGTTGTGTCCATAGTGTTGTTATGTTGTTGTGTCCGTAGTGTTGTTGTGTCCATAGTGTTGTTATGTTGTTGTGTCCGTAGTGCTGTTATGTTGTTGTGTCCATAGTGTTGTTGTGTTGTTGTGTCCGTAGTGTTGTTGTGTCCATAGTGTTGTTATGTTGTTGTGTCCGTAGTGCTGTTATGTTGTTGTGTCCATAGTGTTGTTATGTTGTTGTGTCCGTAGCGCTGTTATGTTGTTGTGTCCGTAGCGTTGTTGTGTTGATGTGTCTGTAGTGGTGTTGTGTTGTTGTGTCCGTAGTGTTGTTGTGTCCATAGTGTTGTTATGTTGTTGTGTCCGTAGTGTTGTTGTGTCCATAGTGTTGTTATGTTGTTGTGTCCGTAGTGCTGTTATGTTGTTGTGTCCATAGTGTTGTTATGTTGTTGTGTCCGTAGTGCTGTTATGTTGTTGTGTCCGTAGCGTTGTTGTGTTGATGTGTCCGTAGTGGTGTTGTGTTGTTGTGTCCGTAGTGGTGTTGTGTTGATGTGTCCGTAGTGATGCTGTGTCCGTAGTGGTGTTGTGTTGATGTGTCCGTAGTGGTGTTGTGTCCGTTGTGTTGTTGTGTTGTTGTGTCCGTAGTGTTGTTATGTTGTTGTGTCCATAGTGGTGTTGTGTTGTTGTGTCCGTTGTGTTGTTGTGTTGTTGTGTCCGTAGTGTTGTTATGTTGTTGTGTCCATAGTGTTGTTATGTTGTTGTGTCCATAGTGTTGTTGTGTTGTTGTGTCCGTTGTGTTGTTGTGTCCATAGTGTTGTTATGTTGTTGTGTCCATAGTGGTGTTGTGTTGTTGTGTCCGTAGTGGTGTTGTGTTGTTGTGTCCGTAGTGGTGTTGTGGTGTTGTGTCCGTAGGGATGTTGTGTCCGTAGTGTTGTTGTGTTGATGTGTCCGTAGTGGTGTTGTGTTGTTGTGTCCGTAGTGGTGTTGTGTCCGTAGCGTTGTTTTGTTGCTGTGTCCGTAGTGGTGTTGTGTTGTTGTGTCCGTAGTGGTGTTGTGTTGATGTGTCCGTAGTGGTGTTGTGTTGTTGTGTCCGTAGTGGTGTTGTGTTGTTGTGTCCGTAGTGGTGTTGTGTCCGTAGCGTTGTTGTGTTGTTGTGTCCGTAGTGGTGTTGTGTCCGTAGTGGTGTTGTGTTGTTGTGTCCGTAGTGGTGTTGTGTCCGTAGCGTTGTTGTGTTGATGTGTCCGTAGTGGTGTTGTGGTGTTGTGTCCGTAGCGTTGTTGTGTTGATGTGTCCGTAGTGGTGTTGTGTTGATGTGTCCGTAGCGTTGTTGTGTTGATGTGTCCGTAGTGCTGTTGTGTCCGTAGTGGTGTTGTGTTGTTGTGTCCGTAGTGCTGTTGTGTCCGTAGTGGTGTTGTGTTGTTGTGTCCGTAGTGGTGTTGTGTTGTTGTGTCCGTAGTGGTGTTGTGTTGATGTGTCCGTAGTGCTGTTGTGTCCGTAGTGGTGTTGTGTTGTTGTGTCCGTAGTGGTGTTGTGTTGTTGTGTCCGTAGTGGTGTTGTGTCCGTAGCGTTGTTGTGTTGATGTGTCCGTAGTGGTGTTGTGTTGCTGTGTCCGTAGTGGTGTTGTGTTGTTGTGTCCGTAGTGGTGTTGTGTTGTTGTGTCCGTAGTGGTGTTGTGTTGATGTGTCCGTAGTGGTGTTGTGTTGATGTGTCCGTAGCGTTGTTGTGTCCGTAGTGGTGTTGTGTTGATGTGTCCGTAGTGGTGTTGTGTTGATGTGTCCGTAGTGGTGTTGTGTTGTTGTGTCCGTAGTGGTGTTGTGTTGTTGTGTCCGCAGTGGTGTTGTGTTGATGTGTCCGTAGTGGTGTTGTGTTGTTGTGTCCGTAGTGGTGTTGTGTTGTTGTGTCCGTAGTGGTGTTGTGTTGATGTGTCCGTAGCGTTGTTGTGTTGCTGTGTCCGTAGTGGTGTTGTGTTGTTGTGTCCGTAGTGGTGTTGTGTTGTTGTGTCCGTAGTGGTGTTGTGTTGTTGTGTCCGTAGTGGTGTTGTGTTGATGTGTCCGTAGCGTTGTTGTGTTGTTGTGTCCGTAGTGGTGTTGTGTTGATGTGTCCGTAGCGTTGTTGTGTTGTTGTGTCCGTAGTGGTGTTGTGTTGTTGTGTCCGTAGTGGTGTTATGTTGTTGTGTCCGTAGTGCTGTTATGTTGTTGTGTCCGTAGTGTTGTTGTGTCCATAGTGTTGTTATGTTGTTGTGTCCGTAGTGCTGTTATGTTGTTGTGTCCGTAGTGTTGTTGTGTCCATAGTGTTGTTATGTTGTTGTGTCCGTAGTGTTGTTGTGTCCATAGTGTTGTTATGTTGTTGTGTCCGTAGTGCTGTTATGTTGTTGTGTCCATAGTGTTGTTGTGTTGTTGTGTCCGTAGGGATGTTGTGTCCGTAGTGGTGTTGTGTTGATGTGTCCGTAGTGGTGTTGTGTTGTTGTGTCCGTAATGGTGTTGTGTTGATGTGTCCGTAGTGATGTTGTGTCCGTAGTGGTGTTGTGTTGATGTGTCCGTAGTGGTGTTGTGTTGATGTGTCCGTAGCGTTGTTGTGTTGTTGTGTCCGTAGTGGTGTTGTGTTGTTGTGTCCGTAGTGGTGTTATGTTGTTGTGTCCGTAGTGCTGTTATGTTGTTGTGTCCGTAGTGTTGTTGTGTCCATAGTGTTGTTATGTTGTTGTGTCCGTAGTGCTGTTATGTTGTTGTGTCCGTAGTGTTGTTGTGTCCATAGTGTTGTTATGTTGTTGTGTCCGTAGTGTTGTTGTGTCCATAGTGTTGTTATGTTGTTGTGTCCGTAGTGCTGTTATGTTGTTGTGTCCATAGTGTTGTTGTGTTGTTGTGTCCGTAGGGATGTTGTGTCCGTAGTGGTGTTGTGTTGATGTGTCCGTAGTGGTGTTGTGTTGTTGTGTCCGTAATGGTGTTGTGTTGATGTGTCCGTAGTGATGTTGTGTCCGTAGTGGTGTTGTGTTGATGTGTCCGTAGTGGTGTTGTGTCCGTTGTGTTGTTGTGTTGTTGTGTCCATAGTGTTATTGTGTTGTTGTGTCCGTTGTGTTGTTGTGTTGTTGTGTCCGTAGTGTTGTTATGTTGTTGTGTCCATAGTGTTGTTGTGTTGTTGTGTCCGTAGTGGTGTTGTGTTGTTGTGTCCGTAGTGGTGTTGTGTTGTTGTGTCCGTAGGGATGTTGTGTCCGTAGTGTTGTTGTGTTGATGTGTCCGTAGTGGTGTTGTGTTGTTGTGTCCGTAGTGGTGTTGTGTCCGTAGCGTTGTTGTGTTGCTGTGTCCGTAGTGGTGTTGTGTTGTTGTGTCCGTAGTGGTGTTGTGTTGATGTGTCCGTAGTGGTGTTGTGTTGTTGTGTCCGTAGTGGTGTTGTGTTGTTGTGTCCGTAGTGGTGTTGTGTCCGTAGCGTTGTTGTGTTGATGTGTCCGTAGTGGTGTTGTGTTGCTGTGTCCGTAGTGGTGTTGTGTTGTTGTGTCCGTAGTGTTGTTGTGTTGATGTGTCCGTAGTGGTGTTGTGTTGATGTGTCCGTAGCGTTGTTGTGTTGATGTGTCCGTAGTGCTGTTGTGTCCGTAGTGGTGTTGTGTCCGTAGTGGTGTTGTGTTGTTGTGTCCGTAGTGGTGTTGTGTCCGTAGCGTTGTTGTGTTGATGTGTCCGTAGTGGTGTTGTGTTGCTGTGTCCGTAGTGGTGTTGTGTTGTTGTGTCCGTAGTGGTGTTGTGTTGATGTGTCCGTAGTGGTGCTGTGTTGATGTGTCCGTAGTGGTGTTGTGTTGTTGTGTCCGTAGTGGTGTTGTGTTGTTGTGTCCGTAGTGGTGTTGTGTCCGTAGCGTTGTTGTGTTGTTGTGTCCGTAGTGGTGTTGTGTCCGTAGCGTTGTTGTGTTGTTGTGTCCGTAGTGGTGTTGTGTTGATGTGTCCGTAGTGCTGTTGTGTCCGTAGTGGTGTTGTGTCCGTAGTGGTGTTGTGTTGATGTGTCCGTAGTGCTGTTGTGTCCGTAGTGGTGTTGTGTTGTTGTGTCCGTAGTGGTGTTGTGTTGATGTGTCCGTAGTGCTGTTGTGTCCGTAGTGGTGTTGTGTTGTTGTGTCCGTAGTGGTGTTGTGTTGTTGTGTCCGTAGTGGTGTTGTGTTGATGTGTCCGTAGTGCTGTTGTGTCCGTAGTGGTGTTGTGTTGTTGTGTCCGTAGTGGTGTTGTGTTGTTGTGTCCGTAGTGGTGTTGTGTTGATGTGTCCGTAGTGGTGTTGTGTTGTTGTGTCCGTAGTGGTGTTGTGTTGATGTGTCCGTAGTGCTGTTGTGTTGATGTGTCCGTAGTGGTGTTGTGTTGTTGTGTTGTTGTGTCCGTAGTGGTGTTGTGTTGATGTGTCCGTAGTGGTGTTGTGTTGATGTGTCCGTAGTGCTGTTGTGTCCGTAGTGGTGTTGTGTTGTTGTGTCCGTAGCGTTGTTGTGTTGTTGTGTCCGTAGCGTTGTTGTGTTGATGTGTCCGTAGTGCTGTTGTGTTGATGTGTCCGTAGTGGTGTTGTGTTGTTGTGTCCGTAGTGGTGTTGTGTTGTTGTGTCCGTAGTGGTGTTGTGTTGTTGTGTCCGTAGTGGTGTTGTGTTGTTGTGTCCGTAGTGTTGTTTTGTCCGTAGTGCTGTTGTGTTGTTGTGTCCGTAGTGCTGTTGTGTTGTTGTGTCCGCAGTGGTGTTGTGTTGATGTGTCCGTAGTGGTGTTGTGTTGATGTGTCCGTAGTGATGTTGTGTCCGTAGTGGTGTTGTGTTGTTGTGTCCGTAGTGTTGTTTTGTCCGTAGTGCTGTTGTGTTGTTGTGTCCGTAGTGCTGTTGTGTTGTTGTGTCCGCAGTGGTGTTGTGTTGATGTGTCCGCAGTGGTGTTGTGTTGTTGTGTCCGTAGTGGTGTTGTGTTGATGTGTCCGCAGTGGTGTTGTGTTGTTGTGTCCGTAGTGGTGTTGTGTTGATGTGTCCGTAGTGGTGTTGTGTTGATGTGTCCGTAGCGTTGTTGTGTTGATGTGTCCGTAGTGGTGTTGTGTTGTTGTGTCCGTAGTGGTGTTGTGTTGTTGTGTCCGTAGTGGTGTTGTGTTGATGTGTCCGTAGCGTTGTTGTGTTGATGTGTCCGTAGTGGTGTTGTGTTGTTGTGTCCGTAGTGGTGTTGTGTTGATGTGTCCGTAGTGGTGTTGTGTTGATGTGTCCGTAGTGGTGTTGTGTTGTTGTGTCCGTAGTGGTGTTGTGTTGATGTGTCCGTAGCGTTGTTGTGTTGATGTGTCCGTAGTGGTGTTGTGTTGCTGTGTCCGTAGTGATGTTGTGTCCGTAGCGTTGTTGTGTTGTTGTGTCCGTAGTGCTGTTGTGTCCGTAGTGATGTTGTGTCCGTAGTGGTGTTGTGTTGTTGTGTCCGTAGTGTTGTTTTGTCCGTAGTGCTGTTGTGTCCGCAGTGGTGTTGTGTCCGCAGTGGTGTTGTGTTGATGTGTCCGTAGTGGTGTTGTGTTGATGTGTCCGTAGTGGTGTTGTGTCCGTAGTGCTGTTGTGTTGTTGTGTCCGTAGTGCTGTTGTGTTGATGTGTCCGTAGTGGTGTTGTGTTGATGTGTCCGTAGCGTTGTTGTGTTGATGTGTCCGTAGTGGTGTTGTGTTGTTGTGTCCGTAGCGTTGTTGTGTTGATGTGTCCGTAGTGTTGTTGTGTTGATGTGTCCGTAGTGGTGTTGTGTTGTTGTGTCCGTAGCGTTGTTGTGTTGATGTGTCCGTAGCGTTGTTGTGTTGATGTGTCCGTAGTGGCGTTGTGTTGTTGTGTCCGTAGTGGTGTTGTGTTGTTGTGTCCGTAGCGTTGTTGTGTTGATGTGTCCGTAGCGTTGTTGTGTTGATGTGTCCGTAGTGGTGTTGTGTTGTTGTGTCCGTAGCGTTGTTGTGTTGATGTGTCCGTAGCGTTGTTGTGTTGATGTGTCCGTAGTGGTGTTGTGTTGATGTGTCCGTAGTGTTGTTATGTTGTTGTGTCCGTAGTGGTGTTGTGTTGATGTGTCCGTAGTGGTGTTGTGTTGATGTGTCCGTAGTGTTGTTTTGTCCGTAGTGGTGTTGTGTTGATGTGTCCGTAGTGGTGTTGTGTTGATGTGTCCGTAGTGGTGTTGTGTTGTTGTGTTGATGTGTCCGTAGCGTTGTTGTGTTGATGTGTCCGTAGTGGTGTTGTGTTGATGTGTCCGTAGTGGTGTTGTGTTGTTGTGTCCGTAGTGGTGTTGTGTTGTTGTGTCCGTAGTGGTGTTGTGTTGTTGTGTCCGTAGTGGTGTTGTGTTGATGTGTCCGTAGTGGTGTTGTGTTGTTGTGTCCGTAGTGGTGTTGTGTTGTTGTGTCCGTAGTGGTGTTGTGTTGTTGTGTCCGTAGTGGTGTTGTGTTGATGTGTCCGTAGTGGTGTTGTGTTGTTGTGTCCGTAGTGGTGTTGTGTTGATGTGTCCGTAGTGGTGTTGTGTTGATGTGTCCGTAGTGGTGTTGTGTTGATGTGTCCGTAGCGTTGTTGTGTTGATGTGTCCGTAGTGGTGTTGTGTTGATGTGTCCGTAGTGTTGTTTTGTCCGTAGTGTTGTTGTGTCCATAGTGTTGTTATGTTGTTGTGTCCGTAGTGCTGTTATGTTGTTGTGTCCGTAGTGTTGTTGTGTCCATAGTGTTGTTATGTTGTTGTGTCCGTAGTGTTGTTGTGTCCATAGTGTTGTTATGTTGTTGTGTCCGTAGTGCTGTTATGTTGTTGTGTCCATAGTGTTGTTGTGTTGTTGTGTCCGTAGGGATGTTGTGGCCGTAGTGGTGTTGTGTTGATGTGTCCGTAGTGGTGTTGTGTTGTTGTGTCCGTAATGGTGTTGTGTTGATGTGTCCGTAGTGATGTTGTGTCCGTAGTGGTGTTGTGTTGATGTGTCCGTAGTGGTGTTGTGTCCGTTGTGTTGTTGTGTTGTTGTGTCCATAGTGTTATTGTGTTGTTGTGTCCGTTGTGTTGTTGTGTTGTTGTGTCCGTAGTGTTGTTATGTTGTTGTGTCCATAGTGTTGTTGTGTTGTTGTGTCCGTAGTGGTGTTGTGTTGTTGTGTCCGTAGTGGTGTTGTGTTGTTGTGTCCGTAGGGATGTTGTGTCCGTAGTGTTGTTGTGTTGATGTGTCCGTAGTGGTGTTGTGTTGTTGTGTCCGTAGTGGTGTTGTGTCCGTAGTGTTGTTGTGTTGCTGTGTCCGTAGTGGTGTTGTGTTGTTGTGTCCGTAGTGGTGTTGTGTTGATGTGTCCGTAGTGGTGTTGTGTTGTTGTGTCCGTAGTGGTGTTGTGTTGTTGTGTCCGTAGTGGTGTTGTGTCCGTAGCGTTGTTGTGTTGATGTGTCCGTAGTGGTGTTGTGTTGCTGTGTCCGTAGTGGTGTTGTGTTGTTGTGTCCGTAGTGTTGTTGTGTTGATGTGTCCGTAGTGGTGTTGTGTTGATGTGTCCGTAGCGTTGTTGTGTTGATGTGTCCGTAGTGCTGTTGTGTCCGTAGTGGTGTTGTGTCCGTAGTGGTGTTGTGTTGTTGTGTCCGTAGTGGTGTTGTGTCCGTAGCGTTGTTGTGTTGATGTGTCCGTAGTGGTGTTGTGTTGCTGTGTCCGTAGTGGTGTTGTGTTGTTGTGTCCGTAGTGGTGTTGTGTTGTTGTGTCCGTAGTGGTGTTGTGTCCGTAGCGTTGTTGTGTTGTTGTGTCCGTAGTGGTGTTGTGTCCGTAGCGTTGTTGTGTTGTTGTGTCCGTAGTGGTGTTGTGTTGATGTGTCCGTAGTGCTGTTGTGTCCGTAGTGGTGTTGTGTTGATGTGTCCGTAGTGCTGTTGTGTCCGTAGTGGTGTTGTGTTGTTGTGTCCGTAGTGGTGTTGTGTTGTTGTGTCCGTAGTGGTGTTGTGTTGATGTGTCCGTAGTGGTGTTGTGTCCGTAGTGGTGTTGTGTTGATGTGTCCGTAGTGCTGTTGTGTTGATGTGTCCGTAGTGGTGTTGTGTTGTTGTGTTGTTGTGTCCGTAGTGGTGTTGTGTTGATGTGTCCGTAGCGTTGTTGTGTCCGTAGTGGTGTTGTGTTGATGTGTCCGTAGTGGTGTTGTGTTGATGTGTCCGTAGTGGTGTTGTGTTGTTGTGTTGTTGTGTCCGTAGTGGTGTTGTGTTGATGTGTCCGTAGCGTTGTTGTGTCCGTAGTGGTGTTGTGTTGATGTGTCCGTAGTGGTGTTGTGTTGTTGTGTCCGTAGTGGTGTTGTGTTGATGTGTCCGTAGTGGTGTTGTGTTGTTGTGTCCGTAGTGGTGTTGTGTTGTTGTGTCCGTAGCGTTGTTGTGTTGTTGTGTCCGTAGCGTTGTTGTGTTGATGTGTCCGTAGTGCTGTTGTGTTGATGTGTCCGTAGTGGTGTTGTGTTGTTGTGTCCGTAGTGGTGTTGTGTTGTTGTGTCCGTAGTGGTGTTGTGTTGTTGTGTCCGTAGTGGTGTTGTGTTGTTGTGTCCGTAGTGTTGTTTTGTCCGTAGTGCTGTTGTGTTGTTGTGTCCGTAGTGCTGTTGTGTTGTTGTGTCCGCAGTGGTGTTGTGTTGATGTGTCCGTAGTGGTGTTGTGTTGATGTGTCCGTAGTGATGTTGTGTCCGTAGTGGTGTTGTGTTGTTGTGTCCGTAGTGTTGTTTTGTCCGTAGTGCTGTTGTGTTGTTGTGTCCGTAGTGCTGTTGTGTTGTTGTGTCCGCAGTGGTGTTGTGTTGATGTGTCCGCAGTGGTGTTGTGTTGTTGTGTCCGTAGTGGTGTTGTGTTGATGTGTCCGTAGTGGTGCTGTGTTGTTGTGTCCGTAGTGTTGTTGTGTTGATGTGTCCGTAGTGGTGTTGTGTTGTTGTGTCCGTAGTGGTGTTGTGTTGATGTGTCCGTAGTGGTGTTGTGTTGATGTGTCCGTAGTGATGTTGTGTCCGTAGCGTTGTTGTGTTGTTGTGTCCGTAGTGCTGTTGTGTCCGTAGTGATGTTGTGTCCGTAGTGGTGTTGTGTTGTTGTGTCCGTAGTGCTGTTGTGTCCGTAGCGTTGTTGTGTTGTTGTGTCCGTAGTGCTGTTGTGTCCGTAGTGATGTTGTGTCCGTAGTGGTGTTGTGTTGTTGTGTCCGTAGTGTTGTTTTGTCCGCAGTGGTGTTGTGTTGATGTGTCCGTAGTGGTGTTGTGTTGATGTGTCCGTAGTGGTGTTGTGTCCGTAGTGCTGTTGTGTTGTTGTGTCCGTAGTGCTGTTGTGTCCGCAGTGGTGTTGTGTTGATGTGTCCGTAGTGGTGTTGTGTCCGTAGTGCTGTTGTGTTGTTGTGTCCGTAGTGCTGTTGTGTTGATGTGTCCGTAGTGGTGTTGTGTTGATGTGTCCGTAGCGTTGTTGTGTTGATGTGTCCGTAGTGGTGTTGTGTTGTTGTGTCCGTAGCGTTGTTGTGTTGATGTGTCCGTAGTGTTGTTGTGTTGATGTGTCCGTAGTGGTGTTGTGTTGTTGTGTCCGTAGCGTTGTTGTGTTGATGTGTCCGTAGTGGCGTTGTGTTGTTGTGTCCGTAGCGGTGTTGTGTTGTTGTGTCCGTAGCGTTGTTGTGTTGATGTGTCCGTAGCGTTGTTGTGTTGATGTGTCCGTAGTGGTGTTGTGTTGTTGTGTCCGTAGCGTTGTTGTGTTGATGTGTCCGTAGCGTTGTTGTGTTGATGTGTCCGTAGTGGTGTTGTGTTGATGTGTCCGTAGTGGTGTTGTGTTGTTGTGTCCGTAGTGTTGTTTTGTCCGTAGCGGTGTTGTGTTGTTGTGTCCGTAGTGGTGTTGTGTTGATGTGTCCGTAGTGGTGTTGTGTTGATGTGTCCGTAGTGGTGTTGTGTTGATGTGTCCGTAGTGGTGTTGTGTTGTTGTGTCCGTAGTGGTGTTGTGTTGTTGTGTCCGTAGTGGTGTTGTGTTGATGTGTCCGTAGTGGTGTTATGTTGTTGTGTCCGTAGTGTTGTTGTGTTGATGTGTCCGTAGTGGTGTTGTGTTGATGTGTCCGTAGTGGTGTTGTGTTGTTGTGTCCGTAGTGGTGTTGTGTTGTTGTGTCCGTAGTGGTGTTGTGTTGTTGTGTCCGTAGTGTTGTTGTGTTGATGTGTCCGTAGTGGTGTTGTGTTGTTGTGTCCGTAGTGGTGTTGTGTTGATGTGTCCGTAGTGGTGTTGTGTTGATGTGTCCGTAGTGGTGTTGTGTTGTTGTGTCCGTAGTGGTGTTGTGTTGATGTGTCCGTAGTGGTGTTGTGTTGATGTGTCCGTAGTGGTGTTGTGTTGTTGTGTCCGTAGTGTTGTTTTGTCCGTAGTGGTGTTGTGTTGATGTGTCCGTAGTGGTGTTGTGTTGTTGTGTCCGTAGACGGATCTACTTCTCTCTTTCCATTCCCTTTCATGCCTATAAATCCCACAATATTCTGAGTCTCCCATCTAAATCTCGTATTTTTCTGAGTCTGACCTCTAATTCCCATATTTTTCAGTCTGGATTCCTATTCCCACATTTTTCAGATTCTGGAATCCAATTCACATATTATTCTGAGCCATATTAAAAGAGTTATCATTCGATTATTCTCATTCCTATTCTCCCAAAAGTGTCACGTGTGCTCGCTCTCCGGCCTCTAGGTCACCAGGTGTCATTGTTTCTGTTTCATGTCTGTGCGTTGTTCGAGGTTCTTGTTTTGTATCATGTTCTGTTTATTTTATTAATACGCTCCCTGAAATTTCTTGCCGACTCTCAGCGCACATCATTACAAAAAAGCTCAGCTACATAATGTAGTACTTTAAACTTCATTTTCTCCCTTTCGGCTCAGAAGAACACTCATTTCTGGGTGTGTGCATGAGTGTGAATAGGTTCCCCCTCTTTATCACATGAAGAGGTGGTTCTGAGAGTACCGTCATCCTACATATATTTAGTGTATTCGAAGCAAACATTGGTACACTGATTGTCTTTGAACAAAGCAATTTTTACACTAATATTGGCCACAAATTGCCATTTTTCATTTCACAATAATGGGGGATTCTGCTTTCTGAAAACAACATTCTGCAGTACCCCGGTTAGCCTTGAACTTCATGGGTTTACAAAGAGGGGGCTGTTGTTCTCCCCTGGTGAACAGAGCCAATGAGAGGGGGCTGTGGTTCTCCCCTGGTGAACAGAGCCAATGAGAGGGGGCTGTGGTTCTCCCCTGGTGAACAGAGCCAATGAGAGGGGACAGGTGTTCTCCCCTGGTGAACAGAGCCAATGAGAGGGGACAGGTGTTCTCCCCTGGTTAACAGAGCCAATGAGAGGGGACAGGTGTTCTCCCCTGGTGAACAGAGCCAACGGCTGTTTATTAGTTTCTGGGACAAAGGATTTTGATCACTTAATTATGACACTGTACCATGTCAGGGCTATAAGAAGCCATTTGTGAGAATAGAGAGTACATAGAAGGAACGTCTGTTTCTACGTTTTAGGGTTCAGAGACTGAATAAGACTGTCATGTAGCCAGTGTCAGCGTTGTTCCTGGCCAGGTCCTATAGTCAGGCAAATCTCCTGTCCCAATGACTAACTCTTATAGGAAACCTTTACAATGTTCCTTCCCTCCCTTTTTAGGATTTTTCAGTATTCACCAGGAACCACTCGTTCTGTTCAGGTAGTACTAAAACAGACAAAGCACTCCAAACAGTGGTTCATTGCCTCGGACCATTTTCTTATCTGTGAGGTATAGCTAGAGAGATAGGGATCTACTGCCAGAGTCAGGCTTGTTGTGGCGAAGAGAGAAAAGCAAAAGAGAAGAAATACTCTGCGGCAAATTGCCTTGAAATAGCATCACCTCCTCCTAGCTTATCAGGAGCCGCATTCAGAAGCCACACTGCACCTCCTCCTAGCTTATCAGGAGCTGGATTCAGAAGCCACACTGCACCTCCTCCTAGCTTATCAGGAGCTGCATTCAGAAGCCACCCTGCGCCTCCTCCTAGCTTATCAGGAGCTGCATTCAGAAGCCACACTGCACCTCCTCCTAGCTTATCAGGAGCTGGATGCAGAAGCCACACTGCACCTCCTCCTAGCTTATCAGGAGCTGCATTCAGAAGCCACACTGCGCCTCCTCCTAGCTTATCAGGAGCTGCATTCAGAAGCCACACTGCACCTCCTCCTAGCTTATCAGGAGCTGCATTCAGAAGCCACACTGCACCTCCTCCTAGCTTATCAGGAGCTGCATTCAGAAGCCACACTGCGCCTCCTCCTAGCTTATCAGGAGCTGCATTCAGAAACCACACTGCACCTCCTCCTATCTTATCAGGAGCTGCATTCAGAAGCCACACTGCGCCTCCTCCTATCTTATCAGGAGCTGCATTCAGAAGCCAAACTGCGCCTCCTCCTAGCTTATCAGGAGCTGCATTCAGAAGCCACACTGCGCCTCCTCCTAGCTTATCAGGAGCTGCATTCAGAAGCCACACTGCGCCTCCTCCTAGCTTATCAGGAGCTGCATTCAGAAGCCACACTGCGCCTCCTCCTAGCTTATCAGGAGCTGCATTCAGAAGCCACACTGCACCTCCTCCTAACTTATCAGGAGCTGCATTCAGAAGCCACAGTGCACCTCCTCCTATCTTATCAGGAGCTGCATTCAGAAGCCACACTGCACCTCCTCCTATCTTATCAGGAGCTGCATTCAGAAGCCACACTGCACCTCCTCCTAGCTTATCAGGAGCTGCTTTCAGAAGCCACACTGCACCTCCTCCTAGCTTATCAGGAGCTGCATTCAGAAGCCACACTGCGCCTCCTCCTAGCTTATCAGGAGCTGCATTCAGAAGCCACACTGCGCCTCCTCCTAGCTTATCAGGAGCTGCATTCAGAAGCCACACTGCGCCTCCTCCTAGCTTATCAGGAGCTGCATTCAGAAGCCACACTGCGCCTCCTCCTAGCTTATCAGGAGCTGCATTCAGAAGCCACACTGCGCCTCCTCCTAGCTTATCAGGAGCTGCATTCAGAAGCCACACTGCACCTCCTCCTAGCTTATCAGGAGCTGCATTCAGAAGCCACACTGCACCTCCTCCTAGCTTATCAGGAGCTGAAATTCAGAAGCCACACTGCACCTCCTCCTAGCTTATCAGGAGCTGCATTCAGAAGCCACACTGCACCTCCTCCTAGCTTATCAGGAGCTGCATTCAGAAGCCACACTGCACCTCCTCCTAGCTTATCAGGAGCTGCATTCAGAAGCCACACTGCACCTCCTCCTAGCTTATCAGGAGCTGCATTCAGAAGCCACACTGCGCGTTTAAGGACGATTGCATTTGCACAGGCCCATCCTGTTTCATGTGAATAAGGCTGTGCTTCGTCTGAGCCGTCCTGTGATAGTCGCACCTTCGCAGGTCTATTTTCCCTCTAGCTTTCTGCAACTGGCTCAACACACAATGGAGACGAGGGAAGGGAACGATACAGCCTGCCTCTCAGACCTGTTTCTCCCCTTTGTCTTGCAAACTGCATCAAGCCGGTGTCTCAGAACTTGACAAGTAGGGAGAATTGACCTCCTATCAGCAGTGATCAGATTGGTTGACAGGTCTTGCGGCTTACGGCTCTGTTTGGGAGCCGATAAGGAGGAGTCTCCGGTGGATCTCTGTGCCGGGGAAAATCTGCTCTGTTCTCGGGATCCGATATGTCTTCCGTGTCCATGGGTAGGACGACAGCGGTGGTCCATGTTGAGACCTTTGATGCTGCCTGACGCACTACAAAACGGTTCACAACATGGACGCTCCGCTGTCACTGACAGAAAACCTGACAATACATAGAGAAAGGGAGAGAGAATGAGAAAGAGATGGAAAGAGAGAGAGACAGAGAAAGACCGGGGGAGCGGCTGTGTTTTGATAAGAAATACCTTGGGCCACCTTTATCTGCACAGAATAGGTGATGGGGTCGTCTCTAGGTGATGTTGTCGTCTCTAGGTGATGGGGTCGTCTCTAGGTGATGGGGTCATCTCTAGGTGATGGGGTCGTCTCTCGGTGATTGGGTCGTCTCTAGGTGTGGGATGAATACTGGTGTACCCTACAAGCCAAACACAATTACTGCTATCGAAAACCGAATCTCACGCCCCTATAAATCTCTACTGGGGGGCTGCGGGAAACGGAGGGAAGGAGGGATGGATGGAAGGAGGGAGGGAGAGAGATAAGCCTTCCAGTATGAGCCGGGCATCTAATCCTGCGATTAAATAAGAGCGGTGCGGATTGCCAGATAAAGGACCCGGGCTGCCATTGTCTCCTGGAGATACTGAGGGTAAATCTTCCAGAATGAGGCTCCCATTTCAGCGGGCAGGGTAAAGAGCATGACAAACACAAACACACACGCCCACAACACACAACACACACACAACACACAGCCAACACACATACACACGACACACACCCACACACGCCTACAACACACACCCACACCCCCACAACACACACCCATACACACACCCACACACAGCTACCTACTGTCTCTATCCTTGCAGAAGTGGTGGTCTCAATTGGGGGATGGAAAAGATAGGAAGATACAGGGCAGGACTTAAGATACAACCTGTTCCAAAGTGCACCTTAATGCATATGGACTGGATGCTAATAATATGGAATGGTTGCATGGTGAATGTGCAGTGGAACTGTTCTGTGAGTTTCAAGATACTAGAATACCCTTCATCCTAAAAGTAGATTTTTATGGTGCCTCGGTTCTAAATGTGTTTGTCGATGTTTAAATTAATTGAATGCACAAATATAGAGGTGCTTCTGTCCCCTATGAACAAGATGTCATGAAATCCAGCAGAGCAGCAAATGACTTTTAATGTTTGTTATCACTTTGCTGATAACCCTTCAGCTATCTCATAAACAACACATTCATTCTAACCTGCTATTCATTTTTTTAAATACTTGCATGAAACGAAAAGTTTGAAGTGAACATGTGTTAAAACGTGTTAAAATGCCAAATACAAACTGTTTATTAATGTTTAAAATGTTGTTTTTTACAGCGACGACCGATAATGAACGTCTTGAAATTGCCACTAAGAAATTCCCGTTGAAATACGCCCGGCCAGTAGTGGATTGGCTACAGGAGAAAGGTAAACTTAACACAACTTTAAAATGATCTTCTATTGAACTCAAAATTGAACTTTTTCTTTTTGGATTTTCCTGCTGAAATGTAGCTCATTTTCCCACTTTTTTTTGTCAAACTCGAACACACTTTTAAAAACGTAAATCCCATGATAATTCATAAACACTCTACTCAGTTAAATGGACTGCAAATGAATATTACACAATAATATCGTATTTCATATACTCATATACTCATATACTTAATAAAATTAAAATTAAATAATGAAGTATCTCCTAATGTCACTTTAACATCCATTAAAACCTGAATGCCATTTCAAACAGAAGTGAAGGCATCTAATGCATGAATCACCATGCAGTCATACATCTAAAATATTGAGTCAGATAATAATAGTTTGAAGAACAATAATTTATTAATTCATTAACCAGAGTGCTATGTTAATACAATTGGAGAATTACTGCATGAAACTGGGAAAATGATTTCCTAGCGGGTTAACAATTTACGCAATACCTTCTAGGTCGAGTTTTACCATTTGTCGTTTTAAACTTTAAGATTATGAAGATGTGTTAAGTGGGTGTTACTACTTAGATTTGGCATGTACTGTATATATCATTTTAGAAATTATTTGACTCATTTGAAGGTTCACAGCCCCTTGTGGTGTACTTCTTTTCTCCATCAGGTTCCTGCCCCTGATTAGCCCATTTTAACATCAGGTTCCTGCCCCTGATTAGCCCATTTTAACATCAGGTTCCTGCCCCTGATTAGCCCATTTTAACATCAGGTTCCTGCCCCTGATTAGCTCATTTTAACATCAGGTTCCTGCCCCTGATTAGCCCATTTTAACATCAGGTTCCTGCCCCTGATTAGCCCATTTTAACATCAGGTTCCTGCCCCTTCTTTCTATCTTCAGCATTATTCCTTTTAAACATCAGCTCCTACCCTTGTTTTCTAGCTTCAGCTAGCCTTAGCCTTTTAAACATAACCCATTCTTTGTCTTCATAGTTTTGGCAACAGCTCTAGCCTTTTTAGATACTGCTGATCAGACGCCGTCCCAAAGGGCCAGTTTGAGGAGACGGACATGAAGCTTTGACCTTTTCCTCTCCTTTTCTTTCCATCCCTCTCTCTCCCCCTTTCTCAGCCTTAGCTCACATCCCTGTCGCATAATTACAGATAACAACATTATGCCCTTTCTACAGTGATAGCCAGAAGCATTGACCCTGTATATGTTGGGTTAGCTTTCTGGATCCCCAGGATACTTATAGCCTCCTCAGTTGACCTTTGTTCATAGTTTCACCATGAATGTTTTTTTTACGACCCACCTCATCATGACCTTTTGATTGGCAAGGACTTTTAAGTACACATGGAAACATATATTTACCGTACACACATGAACACAAACGGGCACACACACACACACACACACACACACACACACACACACACACACACACACACACACACACACACACACACACACACACACACACACACACACACACACACACACACACACACACACACACACACACACACACACACACACACACACACACACACACACACACACACACACACACACACACACACACACACCGTAAAGTCACAAAGGTTCTATTTATTTTCTAACCTGACAACATCTCAACAACTGTTTAGACACTGAATGAAAAAGCAGGAACCTTATTTTGCTGCTCTGTCCGTTGTTATTCCTTGATGTGAATGACTATTTGTCTGGTTTCCTCCTCTAGGCCGGCAGCTTACCATATTCAATACCCAGGCCTTGGTGACCATCGGTGGCAGCGACCGCAGTCGGCCCTTCCAGGGACAGCTGTCCGGCCTCTACTACAATGGCCTGAAGGTCCTCAACATGGCCGCCGAGGGCAACCCCAACATCAAAATCAATGGCAGCGTCCGGTTGATGGGTGACACGCCCTCTGTGGCCGGGTCGGCCCGCACTACCGCCCAGCCGCCCGAGTTATCCACCACCTTTATTGAGACCACCACCACCATGTCCACCACCACCACCCGCAAGCACCGCTCCTCTCCCACAATACAGGTAGGGCTCAGGAATGGGAAAGGAGAGGGGAGGGCAGTGGACGGGGAGGAGAGCGGAGGGGATAGGGACGGGTAGGAGGGGGGGATGGGAGGAGAGGGGAGTGCAGCGGACGGGGAGGAGAGCGGAGGGGATAGGGACGGGGAGGAGGGGGGGATGGGAGGGGAGGGCAGCGGACGGGGAGGAGAGCGGAGGGGATAGGGACAGGAAGGAGGGGGGTAAAGGGATGGGAGGAGAGGAGAGGGGAGGGGAGGGAGAGGAGAGGGGACGGGGCGTGGAGGAGAGGAGAGGAGAGGGGAAGGCAGCGGATGGAACGGGGAGAAGAGGAGAGGGGAGGACAGTGTTCCCTATACAATACATGTCCCCTGAACAGCTGTGTGTGGTGGACCGCGACAGCCCCATCTACTCCCTCTCTCTGGGACAGAGGCACGCTCAGAGGCCCTGTGGTCTAGATGGAGGAATTAGCCCTTCATCATCTCTGCCTGCTTAATAACCACCTAGCCCAGATACCAGTTTTTTTCAAGCTTTTTTTATTCCACTAAATGAGGCCAGGGAAAGAGAACACTATAGAAACCCTGCCTGTCTGTCATACCTGTCAAACTCGCCCATCCGGCGCTGCAGGGGCAAAGGTTTCTATGTTTTCATTTGATTTTAACCCAGGTATATATGTCTGTTCATAGTTACTGTCACGCTAACCCAGGTCTCCATGTCTGTTCATAGTTACTGTCACGCTAACACAGGTCTCTATGTCTGTTCATAGTTAGTGTCACGCTAACCCAGGTATCTATGTCTGTTCATAGTTGGTGTCACGCTAACCCAGGTATCTATGTCTGTTCATAGTTAGTGTCACTATAACCCAGGTCTCTATGTCTGTTCATAGTTACTGTCATGCTAACACAGGTCTCTATGTCTGTTCATAGTTACTGTCATGCTAACCCAGGTCTCTATGTCTGTTCATAGTTACTGTCACGCTAACCCAGGTCTCTATGTCTATTCATAGTTACTGTCATGCTATCCCAGTTCTCTATGTCTTCTCATAGTTACTGTCATGCTAACCCAGGTCTCTATGTCTGTTCATAGTTACAGTCACGCTAACACAGGTCTCTATGTCTGTTCATAGTTACTGTCATGCTAACCCAGTTCTCGATGTCTTCTCATAGTTACTGTCACGCTAACCCAGGTCTCTATGTCTGTTCATAGTTACTGTCACGTTAACCCAGGTCTCTATGTCTGTTCATAGTTACTGTCACGCTAACCCAGGTCTGTTGTCTATGTCTGTTCAGAGTTACTGTCACGCTAACCCAGGTCTGTTGTCTATGTCTGTTCATAGTTACTGTCACACTAACCCAGGTCTGTTGTCTATGTCTGTTCATAGTTACTGTCACACTAACCCAGGTCTCTATGTATGTTCATAGTTAGTGTCACGCTAACCCAGGTCTCTATGTCTGTTCATAGTTACTGTCACGCTAACCCAGGTCTCTATGTCTGTTCATAGTTACTGTCACGCTAACCCAAAACTGTTGTCTGTGTCTGTTCATAGTTACTGTCACACTAACCCATGTCTGTTGTCTATGTCTGTTCATAGTTACTGTCACACTAACCCATGTCTGTTGTCTATGTCTGTTCATAGTTACTGTCACTCTAACCCAGGTCTCTATGTCTGTTCATAGTTACTGTCACGCTAACCCAGGTCTCTATGTCTGTTCATAGTTACTGTCCCGCTAACCCAGGTCTCTATGTCTGTTCATAGTTACTGTCACGCTAACCCAGGTCTCTATGTCTGTTCATAGTTACTGTCACGCTAACCCAGGTCTCTATGTCTGTTCATAGTTAATGTCGCGCTAACACAGGTCTCTATGTCTGTTTATAGTTACTGTCACGCTAACCCAGGTCTCTATGTCTGTTCATAGTTACTGTCACGCTAACCCAGGTCTCTATGTCTGTTCATAGTTACTGTCACGCTATCCCAGGTCTCTATGTCTGTTCATAGTTACTGTCACGCTAACACAGGTCTCTATGTCTGTTCATAGTTACTGTCACGCTAACCCAGGTCTCTATGTCTGTTCATAGTTACTGTCACGTTAACCCAGGTCTCTATGTCTGTTCATAGTTACTGTCACGCTAACACAAGTATTATGTCTGTGTGTGTTCATAGTTACTGTCACACTAACCCAGAGCTGTTGACTATGTCTGTTCATAGTTACTGTCATGCTAACCCAGGTCTCTATGTATGTTCATAGTTAGTGTCACAAAAAAAAGAAACTGTTAATGTTACCGTAGTAACTCAGCCAGGTGTCACAAACCCTGTCTTCTCTGGTTGGACTACGTGGAAATGATATGCAAATCAAAAGAGGCCATCAGCGGAGAAAAAAAGAAAACAGACAAACGAAAGATGAGAAAGAGAGAGAGAGGTTGAGAGAGAGAGATTAGAAATGGGAGATTTGAGTGGCTTGGGGTGCTCAACTGCAGGTACTCTATCAAAAAAAAATATCAAAGGAGGCCAGAGGAGGGAAAATGTTATTATTATTTATTTTTTTCAATTTAATCGAGGATGAATTTCCTGTGGAGGTCAATCTGGAGCAAGTGATGAATAGCTTCGGTGAGGAGAAGTGACACGTACAGGAGAGCTGTGTTAATCACATCCACTTCCTCTCTCCCACTCTGGCTGATCAGGCATCAAACCAATCAAACCCAGAGAGAGAGAGAGAGAGAGAGAGAGAGAGAGAAAGAGATGGGGAGTATTTCTCTCCGTAATAAAGCACTTTGTGGGGAAAACTCATTCTGATTGGCTGGGCCTGGCTCTAAGTGGGTGAGCCCATGCCCTCGAATGTCCAACCCACACTTTCCATGCCAATAAAGATATTTGAGAGAGAGAGAGAGTGCGAGAGAGAGAGAGAGACGGAGAGAGAGAGACAGCGAGAGAGAGAGAGAGAGACGGAGAGAGAGAGAGAGACTGAGAGAGAGAGAGAGAGAGACGGAGAGAGAGAGGGAGAGAGAGAGAGACGGAGAGGGAGAGAGACAGAGAGGGAGAGAGACGGAGAGGGAGAGAGACGGAGAGGGAGAGAGACGGAGAGGGAGAGAGACGGAGAGGGAGAGAGTGACGGAGAGGGAGAGAGACGGAGAGGGAGAGAGACGGAGAGGGAGAGAGTGACGGAGAGGGAGAGAGTGACAGAGAGGGAGAGAGTGACAGAGAGGGAGAGAGTGACAGAGAGGGAGAGAGTGACAGAGAGGGAGAGAGTGACAGAGAGGGAGCGAGTGACAGAGAGGGAGAGAGTGACAGAGAGGGAGAGAGTGACAGAGAGGGAGAGAGTGACAGAGACGGAGAGAGACGGAGACGGAGAGAGACGGAGAGGGAGAGAGACAGAGAGGGAGAGAGTGACAGAGAGGGAGAGAGACGGAGAGGGAGAGATAAGGAGAGGGAGAGAGAGAGAGAGAGAGGGAGACGGAGAGGGAGAGAGACAGCAGGGAGAGAGAGAGATAGGGAGAGAGGGAGAGGGAGAGAGAGAGAGAGAGAGAGAGGGAGAGAGACAGAGAGTGACAGAGAGGGAGAGAGAGAGAGGGAGAGAGAGACAGAGAGGGAAACTAAATCCTTTACCGTCCTAATCTGGCCAAACAAAATGTAATGATATTATCTATTTGGAAAACATGACACAATCTTAAAGTAAAATGAAATGCTATTTTGGCCCTAATCAGACAGTACATGGTGGCAGACTATCTGACCGCTGTGACTGTAGAGAGAGACGCCCTCGAAGCTGACTGGTGCTCAATGGGTTGAGTGGCCTTCAATCAATGTATTCATACACTCCCCGTCTCATTACTATGTCTCTAGAAGGCGTGTTTAAGTGTAGCAGGACTATACAACTGTAGGGCTATAACTCTGTGTGGGCTTAGTTAATGGTGTGTGTGGTGGAACTGTCAGGGGATACT